>NC_142502.1:135915000-136217500 GCF_057876585.1 Rhinolophus sinicus | reverse complement strand
CATGACAAATATGAATTTACCCTATTGATACTATTCTTGCTGAGGTCACCTCTGACCTCTTAATCGTCAAATACAATAAACATTTTCAATGTTTTTCCTAATTCTTTTCAGTGGCATTTAACACTTTGACTTCATTCTTGAAAACCCCTCGCTTACTTACCCTTATGCCACTCTCTTGTGACCATTCTAAGTTTCATAATTGATTTTAAAGTTTCTTTGAAGCCTCCACTTTCTCTATTCACCTGTTATGTCAGTGTTTTCCAAGGGTCTGTACTTAGCCTTCTTCTCATGCTTCACCCAACCTCCTCAGAGGCTGTCTCATTCATGACAGTGGCTCCGAATACTGCCTACATGGGGGTGACTCTCAAATCTCCAGCTCAGATTTGTCCCCTGCAATTCAGACTCATATATCCAATTGCCTCTTAGACCTCTATTCCTGTGTTTGTCTTCAATTCACTATGTCTAAAGCAGATCTTATCTTCCTTCCCAAACCTGTTCTTTCTGTATCCCATCCAATGCCCTTAAACAATGTCATCATAAGTTATCAGGCTGCTGAAGTCAGAAACTTGGTTAACACTCTACATTCTTCACATATAGTCAACTAGTCATCAAGGCCTTTCACTGGTTCAGACTAAATATCTTTTGAACCCACCTTCTCCTTACCATCCATCTATTGCCACTGACTTAACAATGACTTCATCCATCACCTTTCAGACCCGAGGTTAGCCAACTATGGCTTGTGGGTTAAATCAAACTTACTGCCTGTTTTTTAGAGCTGGTGAACTACGAATGGTTTTTATATTTTTAAATGATTGAAAAAAATAGAAGAAAATTTTGTGACATGTGAAAATTATAATATATTTAAATTTCAGTGTTCATAAGTAAAGTTTTATTTGAACACAGCCCTGCTCATTTGTTTACGAATTGTCTATGGTGGCTTTTGCAGTGGCAGAGCTGAATAGTTCAACAGAGACTATATGGCTTACAAAGCCTAAAATAGTTACTCTCTAGTCCAGGGGTGTCCAAACTTTTTTCAACGTTTTTTACCAAGGGCCATATGTGGTAAAATACACAAACAGCCGGGCCACTCACTCGAGGTGAAGTACGTATTGCCTCATCTGGTTTATTTAAGTAAACTAAATATATTTTTGGAATTTGCTGCAGGCCAATAATAAATGGATCATGGGCCGCAGCTGGCCCGCGGGCCGCAGTTTGGACACCCCTGCTCTAGTCCTTTACAGAAAAAGTTAGCTGATCTCTACTCTATAGTACACTGGATTTAAAAGAAAAAAATTTATTTTTATTTTTGCTGTTTTCTGCTTACCTTTAGACCTGACCAGAACTGTCTTTCTTGGAACTTTGAATGTGGTGATGTTTTATTTTCTACAGCACTAATTTGAAATGAAAGAGAAAGGAGAAAATGCAAACGACTATTAATGTTTCAGAACCATAGTGTAAGCCTTAATGGAATATAAATGGAGGTGCTCTTGTATCTATCAAAATTATAAATATATGCACAATTTGACCCAACCAACCCATTTCTGAGAATGCCTTCTGTAGATATTTTTGCACATGTACAGAATATATCTGTAAAATTATTCACAATATTGGTGGTAATGGTTTATCACTTATGTGTCCATCAATTACAGGATATCTATATGACGGCCTTTTATGCAGCTTAAAAAAGAATAAGGAAACTATTATACTTATATAATGACAAGAAAAGATCTCAAAGATGTGCTAAGTAAAAAAAGAAGGTATAAGACAATGTACAACTATTTACAATATACTTCCTTTGCTATAGAATGAGGGGAAAATAATATTACAACATATATAAGTATTTAATTCTAATTGCATAAAGAAATTCTGGAAAGATAAAAAAAAAAACACTAACAGTGACTATTATTGCATGCATGTACGTGCATAGAAGAGGAAGGGCAAAATCCTGTGGATGGAGGTCAGGAATGGCAGGGAATAAGACTTTTCATTTTAAGTATAAATAAAACTTTAAAAATGTACTTTTAAACCACGTGAATATATTACTTATCTAAAATATTAGAACACAGACCTCAACAGGGCAAAAGTTTTACATGTACATGTTTTCTTGATTCATATTCACCAGAAAGCTTAGAAATTCCTTTCTGTTCTCTCCATAAAGCTCTTCCATCCTGTGAGTACTTGCTGGATAGCTTTAGTTCATGATCCATTCTGGTAACTGATGCCTTCTTAGCAAATGGATGGACATGCATCAAATACTACTTGTTTCAAAATTTAAAGCTAATACAGAATTCACAGATGCAGTTTCTGGCCCTTCAGTGATGTTCTAGGCCTTAGGCTGTGGTTTCTCTGTGTCAGGCATTGTTGTTCTGAGCGCTCTGCACCTTTATAATGTCCTTTGAAGGAGGCATTAATTTAATGCCCCATTTTTACATTTTCAGTCACAGAAAGGCCCAAGGTCAAATGTCTAGTAACTTTTAATCATTCTGCTATGCCATTTGTCATGTTCTTAGGAACAACATTAAAAAAAACCCCTTTGTCCAAGTGCCAAGCTTCATACATGGCATATAGAAGGTGACTGAGAAGTATTTGTTGAAATCTCAATTTGAATCTTAATAGTGTATGTGTGTTTTGGAAACAATATAGTTTGTTTTGCATTGCATTCTAAACAAATCTGTATTACATGATTAGTTATTTCATACAATTTAGAAATTAATAGCACTTACCTCTTTGGATACAGAGGAATAAAAACATCATTTTCTATTGCCTTCTTTATTCTTGAAACAATGGATTTAAGTAAATCCTGTTATTTAAAAATTTAAAAGCATCAGTGACAGTCATAGGTAGAAATATCTTTTCCAAAAGAAGTAATTTTAACAGTATAGTGCAAATTTATACACACTCACAGAATGAGCTGTTAAAATATCAATTAGGTAACAAGAGAACTTTATTCATCCATGTTGTTGCATATCACTGTAATTGGTGCATTTTCATTGCTGTTGTATTCTGTTGCATGCATACTACTGATAGGACATTGATGGTTTCCAGTTTGGGGCTATTATGAATAATGTTCCTATAAAAATCCTTGTACATGTCTTTTAGCACTTGTATGCATGGGCATACATTTCTAATGGGTATTCACACAGGAATTTAATTGCTGGAATATAGTTCATGTCTGTATAGTCAACTTTGTACAGAATGCCAAATTGTTTACTGAAGTGGTGTCCCATTTATATTCCCACTGGCTGTGTATGAGCAATCCTGTTTACCTGTACCCTTACTAAAATGTACTTTGTTTGTTTGTAATTCTAGTGGAGTTTTAGTTGTATTTTATTATATTTTAATTTTTATTTTTCTGTTGAGTAATGTGATGTTGAGCATCCTCTGATATTTTTATTTGCCATTTGTACATGCCCTTTTAGAAAGTACCTAAACTGCTTGTCTACATATCTGTTTATTTATTAGGTCTCTTTCTTTCTTACTGATTTATAGACTTTTATATACTCTAGCTACGGGTCCTTTGTTGGTTTGTCAATGTCCTTTGATGCAGTAAATTCACTTTGGCTAATTCATTTTATTGTCCATATATCAAAAATTGGAAAACAACTAAGATACTCAATTATAGGAACTTTTAAGAACATCAAGTTGTACTCATTTATATTGCTGAAATATTTAGCTAAAGTTTGTGAAGACTGCAGTAAGATACAAATTTAAATATTTAATGAGGTAATGTTAAGTGGAAGAAGTGGGTTACAAATGTACATGTCTGTTAGGATTATAACTTTGAAATAAAAGGCTGGATGAAAATATCCTACAATGGTATCATATCATCCTTGAACTAAGATGAAAAGGGGAGTTAAAAAATTTTTTTCCTTGTATTACCAAAATTTCTAAAATGTTCTTATTCTTAAAAAGGAATCCATAGTGGAAAAATGAAAATGTATACTACACACTAGAGTGAGTTATTTTTTAAGTCAGTGACAATGTGCATAGCACAAATTAAGCTGTCATATACCCTATATACTAAGCAAATTACTCACAAATGTAGAATTCAACTAAATATATTTTTTCATGGAAAGTATATCTAACTGAAGTTCTATTTCTCTTTCTACTGTAACATTTTCCTCAAGTGGCCACAGAGCAATATTTAATAAACATTAAAAACAAGTAAAAGCTCAATTTTCTTTTATTCCATTTGTTAAACATTTTGAGTTCTTTTATATGGGATATAGAAGGTGACGAAGGTCATTTTTCTAGGCAATATCTCCTCAAGTAGTATATGAGCTTGTGTAAATTATTAAGTTAGTGCTAAAAAGATAGTTATGCTTTGATATGTTTCCATTTAATTTAAATAAATGCCAACCTTGACAAATATTTCCCTATTGCTTAAATTTTTGTTTCATCCAGTTCAATAAAAATATTGACCAGGGCAAAGTTGAGAAGATAATCTAATACTAAAAGACTCCCCCTGTAGTCACATCCCAATTGGTCAGTATTCTTTAGGTACACTCTACTAGTTTCTTTGTATCTAACTGTACCATTAAGCTTATCTTTCCCCAGTTGATCCATAAGAACAATCATAAATATATTACCTACTGTATTGTATGTTATCTTATTAGTGAAAGTAATAGATAATGTATTGGGAGAATGTGCTTTGATAAACAATCATGTGTATTTAGGAGCCCTGTCAATGAGAGATTCCAGTAATCACTTTCTTTTGTAAGTGTTCATAATCCACCTCTGTAGTAATTTATTTTAGAACCTTAACCAGAATCAAAACTATTCTCACCAGGCATTAGCTTATAAAATTGTTTCTTACTTCAAAAACAGGAACTATGCTGTCTGACTCCTTGTGGAACTTTTCTCATTCTCTTCAATTTCTTATACATCACTGAAAAAAAATACAGTGGTATCTCACTGGCAAACTGTCTTAGTAACCCGGAATATTATGTAGTTCCCTGATTCCCAACTAGCAGTAGTTTTGTTATCCAGGGAGTATTTTACAGTCTGGAGATATTTTTGGTTATTAAGAGTGGGGAGTGCTACTGGCGTCTAGTAGGTAGAGGCCAGGGCAGCTAAGCATACTGCAATGCACAGGACAGTCTCCCACAACAAAGAATTATCTGTTCCAAATGTCAAGTGCTGAAGTTGAAAACTCCCGATGTAGTCCAGTATAATGTAGCATTATTATTACTAATAATGCAAAGAACACATTTTTCAGCATTAATAGCGGGAGGGCTTCCACAATAAAAATTATCAGTCTAAAAACTTCCTGTTGCTATATGTTCAAATCCTATCCTTTCAGTTAGATCCCAGCTCAAATGCCACCTCTAACATAAACTCTTTCACTGTAGAAAGTAACTTCTCTCTCCTGCCTCCATTTAGAAGTTTCATAGCACTTTACCTGTGGTGCTCATGGGGAGGCAATGTGGTCAGTGAGATGAGCTCGGACTTTAAAGTAAGACTAACCAAGGTTCAACTAAATCCTAGTTTCCTAGTTGAAACTCCAGGTATTACTGTGAACAAGTTTTCGAGACTCAGTTTTTTCATCTGTAAAATGAAGCTATTGCCCATTTTTTACAGGACTGCTGGGATGAAGCAGGATGATAAAAGTGTAAGACTTACCAGAATGCTTAGTATATAACAGGAATTAAATAACTGTTCTTTGTCTTCCCCACTTCTCACTTCCTATTTGAAATGATAGTTTATATACATCTTACTTCCTCTAAGATGACATGCTTCTTAAAGGCAGAATCATGCCGGTATCCCTCTTCTCTTACTTCTTATAGCTTCCCTCCTTCACAATAGTAATTTCAAATGCTAAAATTTAATGGTGTTCAGAATATGAATGTCACATGCCTCCCAGCTTTTCAACCACCTTGATTATTCTACTCTGGGTGCTCCCCAGTCTGCTTTCTTAAAGCTCAACATAAAATTAATTTACTTATGTAACTGCATGAAGTATACAACATTTTCATCAACAAAAAGAATGATAAAAAACAGAGTACTACAATAAAAGTAAGATTCAACAGATTCTCACCAGGGACTTTAAAAAGTTCCTCTTTATGTCTTATGTTCAGTAAAACACAATTCTAAATCACAGTACGATGAAAATCTATCCTATTGAATTCTGGATCCTTAAAGAGATCACTGCTCTTAACTTCAGCAGATTACAATTAGTTAATATAATGAATGTCAGCCTAATCTTAAAATCACCGTTAAAGCAAGTCCATAATACCACTAGGTTTTTGCCAAAAGAACACAGGTAATGAGGTGGGTTTTTGTTTTTGTTTTTTCCTTTTAGAAGGAATGAATTTGCACTAATGCACTTATGCCTATTCATCTCGGTACAAACCTGCAGGATGGCTGTCTGGGCCATGAGAACACAAATCAGACCGATGAACAGAGAGATGCTAATAAAAGCAATAACCTGGGTCTTATTAAATGTATGTGTGTCCTTTAATGATTACCATTCCCGTTAGAGTATTCAGGAATATCAAGGTGTATTCTTTTATCTTATTATTATAAAAAGGAAAAAATGGTCAATCCTAGTTTCTATAAATCAGAACTGTTTTTCCCCAAATAGTTTTCTGATAATTACTTCTTGTACATCATCTGAAAACAAAGATTTATAATATAATTATACTGATTTATAAAGAAATTAATAACTCTGGAAATTATTACCTGTTTGCCTTTACTAACTTCACTCTCACTGGTGGAATGTTCTTCAAGAATCATTCTGCAGTGCGTTATTAAACTTGTTGTCTGTGAAGTCGACAAGGGATCCCATATGAATTCTACGAAGTCTGAAACAAAAATTTCAGTGGTGCATGATTTACTTATTAGATGGCTTTGTTACATATAAACAACCAAGGTTTTTAGCAAAGACTACTTCCTTATATGGTTTGAAATCCATGCCTATCACCATTACATACGAGGTGTGATCAAACTATCCTGTAAATGTTTTAAACAACAAAAAAACATTACACTAAAAGACATATTTAATCCCCATAAAAATACTCCCCCTCTCTTTGAACACACTTATCCCATCGTTCTTGCCACTTTCTGAAGCAGTTTTGGAAGTCCTCTTTCGTGTCTTTAGTTGAGCTGTCGTGGCTGCCTCGATGTCCTGAATTGATTCAAAACGTTTACCTTTCACCTTCGTTTTTACTTTGGGGAAGGGCCAGAAGTCGCAAGGTGACTGATCTGGTGAATAAGTTGAATAAGGACACACCATAATGTTTTTATTTGACAGAAATTGCCATACCAGAAGCAATGTGTGACCTGGAGCCTTTCCGTTGTGATCACAAAATACAGTGAATGCTGTTGCTGTGTCCCATCCAATGGAAAGGCCAGGATCTTCAAATATGGGAAGCGGTGTGTCAAACCTTAGTAACAGTGTGTGACAAGTTTCAACTTGTTCGGTGCAGTCAGTTGGGTGTGAACTACGGTTGAGAGAAGGTGTGTTTTAAAGTGTGCTGTAAATACTCATTCCATCATTACAATGCTCCGTGTCACACATCACTTTGGCAACTTCTGTCGAATAAAAACATTACGGTGTGTCCTCATCCACCTTTTTCACTGGACCTGGCACCGTGCGACCTATGTCTCTTCCCCAAAGTAAAAATGACCATGAAAGGTAAACGTTTTGAATTGATTCAGGACATTGAGGCAGCCACGACAGCGCAACTAAAGACACTCACAAAAGAGGGCTTCCAGAACTGCTTCAGAAAGTGGCAAGAATGATGGGAGAAGTGTGTTCGAAGCAAGGGCGAGTATTTTGAAGGGGATTAATGGTAATGTGTCTTTTACTGTAATACATTTTTTTTTAAAATTTAAACATTCTCTGTATTGTTTGATCAAACCTCGTATTTGCATACATCTTCAATTTCCTTGTCCTTTTTTGAACTTGTCTGGCTAAACCACAACTCTAGTTAAATCCACCATGTCATTGAATCTGTGCTTGCAACCATGCAGCTAAAACGTGGCTGGAAAAAAATACACTTTAAATTCATCTCAATGAAACGCTAGTGAGACCTTTATGCTGCCGAGCAATCATATTCTGTTCCCCTAGTTCATCCCTTCTCCTTCTCGCCTAGAGGATTATTTCCTGTCTTCTCCTCCCTCCTTGCTTATGGAGTTAAGAAAAGTCCAGAGTTAACGGACTTTACTCTTCTAGATGACTGTTTCTTACCATCTATCTTCTCCTCCCCTTTGCTCTCACTCTTAGCTGATTACTTCCTAGTTTGATGAGAAAACACAATCGAGCAGAAGAGAAGCTCCACAAGCTCCTACCACAGCCTCTACACACCAAGCCTGCATCTCTGCCCACAAACTTGTCTCCCATTCCTGTGGATGAAGCACTCATGCTCCTCTCTACGGCCAACTCTTTATTGGGATAAAAGGTTCCAATCCCTTTAGCTCACCTGAAGGTCTTGCTCTGGAAATTTATGTTCTCACTCTGGTATTATCATCACTTCTACTGGATCTTTCCCACCAGCCCACAAACAATTATTTCTCTTGTATTAAAAATAATTGCTCTCTTGACCCTATTTTTCCCTCCAGTCCGTCACTATTTCTTTCCTTCATTTTTATAATAAAATTCTTCAAAAAATGGTCTAAACTTCCTATCTCCAATTTCTCTCCTCCCAATAACTCTTGAATTTACTTCAATTAGGCCTTATCTCCAGCCATTCTAACTAAACTACTCATCATGTCACAGATGACCTTTACATTGCAAAATCTAACGGCTGGTTCCAGTCCCCATCTGATTTATCAGCAACAATTACAACAGCTGACCATTTCCTCTAGAAACACTTTATTTTTTTTTTTTTTTTTAAAGATTTTTTTTATTGGGGAAGGGGAACAGGACTTTATTGGGGAATAGTGTGTACTTCCAGGACTTTTTTCCAAGTTAAGTTGTTGTCCTTTCAGTCTTAGTTGTGGAGGGTGCAGCTCAGCTCCAGGTCCAGTTGACGCTGCTAGTTGCAGGGGCCACAGCCCACCATCCCTTGCAGGAGTCGAGTAATCGAACTGGCAACCTTGTGGTTGAGAGCCCGCACTCCAACCAACTGAGCCATCTGGGAGGCAGCTCAGCTCAAGGTGCCGTGTTCAATCTTAGTTGCAGGGGGCAGAGCCCACCATCCCTTGCGGGACTCGAGGAATTGAACTGGCAACCTTGTGGTTGAGAGCCCACTGGCCCATGTGGGAATTGAACCGGCAGTCTTCGGAGTTAGGAGCACGGAGCTCCAACCACCTGAGCCACCGGGCCGGCCCTAGAAACACTTTCTTGACTTGGCTTCCAGCATACCATGGGTTTCCCACCTACCTCTCTGGTCTCCTTTACTGGCTGCTTGTCATCTCTGACTTTCTAAATGCTGGAGTACCTCAGGACTCAGGTCACTTACTTTCTCTTTCCTACTTATATCTACACCCTTAGCATTTAAAGTCAGTTTTGTGGCTTTAAATGCCATCTATGTGCTGATCAGTTCCAAATTTACATCTCCTGTTTGGCCTACTCCTTTCACTCATATACTCAACAAGCCTCATTAACATCTCCACTTGGACGACAGGTATCACAAACTCAACACATGTCAAACTGAGCTCCTGGTGATACACCTTCTACCCTAAACTTGCTCCTCTCAGTCTTTTCCACTTCAAGAAATGGCAACAAAAACTAACTGCTCAGGTCAAGAATCACTGAGTCATTCTTGATTCCTCTCTTGCTCCACAAGCAACGTATTAGCAAATTAGTAAACTCTGTCAGTGCTACGTTTGAAATACATACCGAAGTCAACCACTTTCAGCACCTCCACTTGTAACACCCTAACCCAGGCCACGATATTCTGTTGCTTGGATTACTGCCAAAACTTCTTAACTGATCTGCCTACAATTATTCTTAACACAATAACCACAGCGATTCTATTAAATATTAAGGTAGATGTCACTTCTCAGCTCAAACCTCTCCAAATGCTTCTTACTCTTTCACTTATAGTAAAAGATGAAACAAATGATTATAAGGCCCCATACAATGCAGCCCCTGCCATTTTGCTAACTTCTTCTTACTCTCCAGCTTGCTCACTCGACTACAGCTACACTGGCCTAATTGCTGTTTGTAAAGCAAATCAGGCAGGCACCTGCCTCAGTGCCTTTGCATTTGCCGTTTCTGCTGCCTTGGATGCTGTTCCCTCAGATGTTCATACTTACTTTCTTTACTTCTTTACTTACTTTCGGAATCTGCTCCGCATTGTGACATTCTCAGGAAGAACTTTCCTGGCCAACCTATTTTAAATTGCATTCCTCTTTGATAATTTGTATCCCTTTCTCTTATTTCATGTTTCACCTTAGCCCTTCCTAACAACTAACATGCTCTAGATTTTATTTATCTTGTTTATTATCTGTCTTCTTCACAGAATGTAAGCCCCATGAGGACAGGGATTATTTTGTTCACTGCTGTATATGCTGAAGCAACAACAGTGCCTGACATGGGGTAGACCCTTGTAAAAATACAAGTTAAATAAAATAAAAAATAGGTTAAAACAAAATAAAACCAGTCAAAACCCAAACAGCTATTTCTTAAACATCTAAGTTAGGCTTCTAATACCCTTAAAAATAGTCCACTAATACTGACAGCCTACTATGTGCCTAGCATTAAATATGGGAGACATAGTAATAAATAAGACTAGGTAGCTGCCTTTGAACAATTTGTTTAATGGCAAATACAAATGCTTACATAAGCAATGTAACTTGGTGTGTAGGTGTTGCTGTATGTATGAGTCCAGGGTGCTACAGGAACCCCGAGAGGTCTGCCTAAACCAGTTTCTAGAAGTGATGTCCACACAAGTCCTGAAAGATGAAGAGGAGTCAGACAGAGGAAAGCGTTGGGGCTGGGCGGTTTGTCAGATGGGTGGAGCACAGGAAATGTAAATGCCTAGGAGAGTACAGCTGAAGTGCAGTAGAGTTGAGGATGAGGGGAAGGACTAGAGCTTGGCAAGAGATGGGGCTGGAGATTTACTAAACATAGTCGTGATTCTGAAAGGCCTAGAAGGCTATGTTAGAGTTCAGACTTCATCCTTTAGGCGTTAAGAATAATGAGTGTTTTAAGTGAGGTAAGACAGAATCAGATTCACATTTCAGACAGATCATTATGGTTACAGTATAGAAAGTAGGCTAGAAAAAGGGAAAAAATAACAGACTTGGCAACTGCTTATAGACAGAGGTAAGAAAGAGGAAAGAGTGGGTGACTTGAAGGTTCTGGTCTGAATACACGGGCAAATGGAGGTGCCGTTCTCTAGATAAGGAATGTAAGAGGAGCAGGTCGGCAGCAAAGATGACGAGCATGATTCTGCATGGGACTTTGGGTTGCCTGTTGCACATCCGAGTGGATGTACTCAGACGTTAGGCTGATAAGAGAGATCTGCTGCTCCCAGAAGAGATTTGGACTTGTTCTTCTAGCCTTTTGGATTTATTCATGTAGAGCAGCAGTATCCAAAAGAACTTTCTGTGTTGATGGGAAAAGCACCTTATAGCAGCCAGCACTATCTAATATTGTAGCCATGAACTACATATGGGTATTGAACATTTAAAATGTGGTTAGTGTGACTAAGGAACTGAATTTTACTTTTACTTAGTTGAAATTTATAATTTAATAGCCACATATAGTTAGTGGTTACCATAGTGAACACCACAGATGAAGATGACACTAAAGGAGAGTGTGAAATTACCCAGGGAGCTCATGAAGAGTATGAAGACGGTCTAGGATAGGACTTGAGAATAAATATACAGCATTAATTTCTCATAATGTTACTTACTTGAGGGACTGTTTATTTGTAAATGAAGTATTTGGAATTTTTAGAAGAGTACTCAAATGAGGCACACATATTCTATGCTATCATTAATACAACTAGTTAAAAGTGGTAACCTTCTAATATACCTCATGATTGCACAGCAAATTACAGTGAGAAATATCTAAAGTTTAGTCAAGTTGGCTGAGAAGCAATATATGCGTAAAGCTGGCTGCTTCATCTTTTAAGAGTTATGTAGACTTTGCTATCAGAATCCATTCTCAGCAATAAAAATCCTTATCAAGTACCATTTTAGGTCAAACAAAGGTCTTTAGACAGAAGCAGAAGAATCAATGCTAAGTGCTTTTGACTATCAGTGGCAGATGTGAGAGAAAAGTAGTAATTTTTCTTTTAAAGAAAGAAAAATATAGAAGAAACATAAGGGGATAAGTTAAGGAAAAGGAAGAAATACATGTAGTAAGGATGCAATTGACTCTCTAATAAATGAACTAGGAGTTATAAAAGCAACACCAATGTCACAAATGCTAAAGTCCAAAAATTATCAACAGCCTGGTAGCAAATTTCTAGCATAAACAAGCATTTTTTTAACCACCTTAAATTATGCCATCAGTTGATTTTTACTGCATATATTACATTTCCTTGTATTCAAAAACTTGTGAGAAAAAAATTGTGAGTATAGCAGAAATTAATGATCTTATACTTTGACCAAGAACAGTTTAATTTTATCAAGATTACAAAGCAGCAGTACCTGTAAGTCGAGGGATAATTGTTTTGTTGATGACAATTGGCAAGATTTTCTTATCAGAACTATCTTCCTTCTTTGAATGTTCCACACTGCTATTCATAAATTCTTCTATAGATGTGAACCATGGCAACTGTTTTAAACCTACGGAATCAAACTTATAAATAAAATTATCAAAGTTATAAATAAATTCTTAAACATTAGTTTATCTTTAATGGTTAACTTTTTCAGTAATCACCAGAGCTTTCTACGGATCAGAGAATAATCCCATGTTTTAAGTCCATGTACACAGCACTAGACCCCCAAGGCTAGCAAGGATGACATGACGAGGACAGGATGTCTAAGCCATATGCATCCATTTCATACATTCATGCTTATGACAAATATACCAAAAATGCCCACATTTGTTCAAAGCCTACTACATGGCAAGTACTGTTAGGAGCAAAATATACATTTGTAAGTATAGCACTTAAAATAGCCATGGAATTCATTTATAAAAATTCATTTACCTTATGCAAAATTCACTTCTGCTCCCTCAATTCTCACAGGCACAAATGTGTATTTTGCATGTGGTTTAGCTTAGTAGGCAAACTGCAGACAGACATTTACTACTTGTTGAATGAATGAACAGATCTGTGCTACGTGTAACAGAGAACTCCATTCAGCTTGAGTGGTTTAACAACTAGGCTGCTGTCCCACCAACTACCTACCACTTTCTTAGGGACAAGCTTGGTTCCTGTACTATGAAGACTGCATGCCTTGAACTTAACACAGAGCCAACAGGCATGCATGACTAGGGCAAAGAAAAATAAAAGGACATGGCTCCATCCTTTACTTTGTAAAATCTTTACCTTCAGCTCTCCTCTCTTCCTAGAATTTTATTTTCTCATTCCTGTTTGTTTACCAGTAGGCATACCCACATGGACATCTGCTATCATTTCGTTATCTATAAAGTGAAATTCCCTTTAAAACCTTTTCCCTCTCTGAAAAGTCCCCATTTCTATTAATGGAATTACCATTGTTCTAATAACCCAGAATCCAAACCTTCGGGCAGGCCATATTTGGATATGGTGTGTTAGGGTTCTTGTCAGCAGTTTAGTGATTCTTACTTCATAACACCTCCTTTTTCAACTCTTTTTCTCTTCCCTTTGTCACTACCACCCCATGTAAGGAATTCATCACCTTGGACTTGGGCTACAGCAAATCCTTCCAATATACAGCTCTACCTCTTACCTGCCTTCTCTCCAAGTTAGCCTACTGCTAGGACTTCTGAAAACATTACTTTCATCATGTCACTCCTTGAATAATTTACCGAAACAAGTTCATCTCTTAATCTAGGATCTGAGCATCTGTGCATTTTCTAAATCCTAAACTGTATTTATGAAATACCTTTTTCTCCCTCTCCCCTCCTGTTTAAATCCTATATACCCTTCAAATCCCCATTTAAATTCTTCCTCCTTACTGCGTCTTTCCTAACCAACTATTCCCAACGTATCATCTCCAACTTCAGAACTCTTGGTACCTATGTCAATTTCCCCAGATTGTATAATTCTTAAGGACTAATACTACCTTTACATTTTTTTTTTGAATGATCTTAAACTTATCATAAAAGATGCTAAAAAAAAAAAAAAAGTGTTTCCTTTACTGATGTTTAGTGCCCCTCAGGCTCAAAAATAAAGTGAGAACCAAGAAAAGATGGATGGAAACTATTACTCCAAAGCACTAATTATCAATTCCAAATGTAAAGGTGAGGTAATATTTGGCTAATCTGCTAACAAAAGAATTTAAGTAACTAATGTGATGAGAATTAGTTTTTCACATGTTAAGCTTAAATACCTTAAGAGGATTCCAATCAATCAACTGAACTCGTATTAGGGGATTTAAAAGCTTCGGTATGCATAAACTTATGAAAGCATCATAATAAGAATCAGGAAACTTCTCTCGCCATTGTTGAAATTTCAACAAAATGTTTTGGATATTACAAAAATCATCATGCACATCTTCAAAAATCTTCTTATGAACCTGTAAAATGTCACCTGTGAACAAAATGAGTGTATATTATGCATTTTACGTTTGTGAACTTTGCTTACTATAAACAGTCATGTATAACTGTGTAATCAACAGAGCTGAAAACTTTTCTTTGATATTAACATATACATTCGTTTTTATTAAGCAATCAATTTAGTAATAATGGTAATACTGACCCAAAATCTACCATTTATTGAGCCCCAGCTATATGCCAAAACATTATAAATACATTATCTCACTATCTTCCCTACAAAGTAGGTGTTAATAGCCTACCTATTTACAGACAGAAACAAGCAAATAAACAACATTAGATTTAGGGAGGTCAAGGAATCTGCACAAGAACACAAAGAAGAGTCCCTCTTCAAACCCATTCCACTGACTGTAAAGCCCACAAATCTTTCAACTACACATATTTTACCTTCTCATAATGGTAAGATGGTTTTACTGTATTCAATTATTTTAAATAAAAAATGAAAATATAGAAAGTATGTAACGGAGAAATGAAACCAAAAATGTTCATGGTTCCTTTATAACAGGAGATGAGAAAGGCTGAGGGAAAAAAACCCTAAAGATTGTAATAATACTCACAGTGCTCCTCCATTTTATCCAATTTTTTCAGAGGCAGGAAAAAGTATTAAAGAAGATAAATACAAAATGTATTCCTTTTTCCCTGAAATTTTCCCAACTATTTTATGTAGCTTATGTATTTAAGGTCAATCACTGCAAAGCATTTCCCACCATTTCAGTACTTCAAATCAAGACACATTAGAAATTTGGTGATTAACCTTGGCTTTTTTGGAAGTCAATCGTGTCTGATGAAGATAGTTCATCATCACTAGATGTCCCTTCCTGATGATCACAATTCCCAGAAAGCTCCCTTGCTTGTCTTCTTTGTGCCCTGTATTTTATGATAAACCAAAAATCAATTAAAAACAAGTAGCTCCTGCTGAAAGTAAATGCTTTAAAACAAAAGGTAGAAGTCATAGTTTATTTAAAATGCTCAGAAATACAGCATCATATTAGCACACAATTTTATGTTCATATTTTTGACATTTTAGCTTCATTAATCTGAACTGGTTGTTTTCTCTTTTTTTCTTATAACACATTGCCATTTAGCATGTTCCCATAGGCTACCCAGATTTTGAAGAGTGGGCCACAATATTATTAGGACTGGCTACTACTTAGCTGCAGTTCCCAGCCTGATAAGTGCCATTTTACCCATTCCTTTTGACTGATCCAAATATATCAGTGTCTTTAAATCCTGGCACTGAGGATTTAAATAAGTTTAGTTAAGGCTGCTTAACTACATTTTGGTTTTACATCATTCTCTCAAATTAATCTGTTAGGTTATGGTTAAACTATACCACATGGTTAATTATATATAAGGAGTGAAAAATACTTGCTCAATGACACTTTAAGTCTTCACTTTATATAGCTACCTTCGAGATGCAATCTCTTCTAAAATCTGTTGAGTTTTTTCATCTATAGCCAAGGTTCCATTTGTTGATGTCTCAGCTTTGCCTGTTTTCAAAAGAAGTGAAACACTTTGAAAATAAAAGTTATATCTTGGGTGTGTAAACACATATGTATATATAAACACACACATACAATATGCTTAAATTCTGTATTTCATCATGCAATGAAATTGCCATGTTAACTTCCATCACAATATTAAGCATTGAGTTTGCAAGCCTAAGAAAATGTACTTTGGCTGGGGACGACAGTTCAGCATTTTAGAACAGTAATAAAATCCGCCTATAAAGTTTTCTTTCCCTCATATTCTTTTTTAGCAGTTCTCACCAGTTTTTTCTGTCCCTATAGCCAAATGCTAGGAATATTTGCATTACCAATATGTCATTCATACTATTTCCTATGTTAGTATGTACCATAATGCATGACTGACTAAATGTCGTATGTTTGAAAGTCATTTTGCTTTTGCTATTATCTGCTGCTTGGTTATGGTCTTATCACTTTCACTATCCCCTGACAGCACCTTAATCAAAGAAAGGCATCTCTGAAAATACAGAACTAGATTGAGAACTAAAAGGTAGCATTCTAATTTTATGTAATGAGATTTTATAGATAATTCTATACTGAAACCAATCAGAATTCCTTTAACCTCCACAACCAATCTGTGGAAGGGCCATGAAAACTTTATACATAATGTTAGATTTCTGATAATCTATAGATTCATGTAAACTCATCTCAAAACAGTCATTAAATGGCCATATAAATATATTGTCTCAAATACTAAGTCATTAGGAATTATATTATTTATTTTTTAGTCTTAGACATAATTTAAGACATTTTGAAACTCTAATTCTAAATGTTTTGGGGGTTTTGGAAGGGGGTAGGTGAAAGGTCAGTGGGAAAATACACAGAAAGCATTTTTTATACAGGAATAAAAATGTTTTTATTCTTCAGCTGATAATTTAGCTTAATGAATAATAAATCATACTGAACATGAAAAACACTAACGTGATAACTGTTGTAAATACGCTGATTCATGTTTTAATTCATCTTGCCTGCGTTTCAAAAAGGTCATGGCTTGTTTTAAAAGGAGAGCATGCATGGATGATTCTATTTCTTGGATGCTGATAATCTGAAATACACATAAAAGTAACATTTTGTGGGTCATCAATAATGAATAATAAAATGTTGTATTTATGTATTAGCATATGTATATGTTCAATACTCATATAAAGGAACATATTATCTATCACGTCAGTTAAAAAACGTGAGGAACAGACCTAGCTGCCAATATTTTAATATTAATAAAACCAGAAAAATCAACTTATCAAATTACTATAACAGCTACACACATGTCACGAAACCAAATGGGCTGGAGTCAGGAGCATGGGTAAGAGTGGATAGAAAAGAAGGATCGGCTTTGTTTGAGATAGAAGATGAGGAGGAAATGATGGGTGCGGCCAGGTTTTACAGGCTGAGTGGTCAGATTGTGGGGAGCACTGAGGAAACTGGTAAAATTATAAAAAATGGAGAACACAAGAGACCGAAATAGACAGATAAGAAAACTGTGGAACTGAGTGATCAATTGAAATTGGCATTCTTACATTTCTTGGGTAATTTTCCCAACTCCAATGATATATCAATGTGTAAGATGACAAAACTAACAGTGTAATCCTTCAAGCATGAATGAAGAAAGTTACACTGTAATAAATACTTCAGAAAGTACCTAGTGATACTAAAAGATAGTCAACTTAAAATAATAGTAAATAAAAAGTAATTCAAAAAGTAGAGTACATTTTTAAAATGGTTAAAAAAAGGACAACTTAAGAGCCCAATATAAAAACTGAGTATGTGTAAAACAAAAACAGAAACCATAAAGAGAAAAAAATGTTTCATAAATCTGATTAACATAAAGATTTCAAGACATCTGGATATCAAAAAACCATTGCAAACAAAACCGAAAGACAAACAAACTGGAAAGTTTATCTACATCAAGTAGGATAAATCATTAAAAATTTTAAGCAACAAAGAATTGCTCACAATATATGGGAAAAAAAAGGAAAAAAATTCCCATTATGAACCAAAAAAATAACATGGCAAAGGAGACAAATAATTCATGAGAAAAAATAAATGTGTTAATAAAGCAAAAGGTTTGCCTGAGATCAAAATATATAAAAACAAAAACCATTTTTAATGTAGTAAACTAAAAATAAAACAATCTTTCTGGAGGATAGTTCAGCAATGTTTCATAAGCCTTAAAAATATTTAGAGCTTTTGACTTAGTAATTCACCTTCTAGGAATTTTTCTTAAACAGATGAAAATTTTAACATAAAAACTTACATACAAAACTTTCTAATGCCTTAACTATCCAACATTAGGGGAATGCTTAGTATCATAGTATATCAAAAATATGTAGGAAAAGCACTATAGGAAAGCATTTAGTTGTAAGAGTTAGGCTTTTTGTAAATCACATGGTAAGGGAATTTATGCATAAAAAGGAAACGTAAATATTTATAGCCATATACCTTTTCATTTAGACAGTCAATTAAATTTTCCACATAAATTTTCATGCTTTTATAGAATTTAAAATTTAAAGCTTGATTTGATGAATTCTCTAGGTTCTGGATGGTACTCTTCGAGCTCTTCACATCTTGTATATATTTTTCATATTCCCTTAGGTGTGAACGGTGAGTATCCTGTAGTAATGTTAATCTATTTAAATAAAATAAAAAATAAAAATTGATTTATTTTTCAAACTTTTATTTCTACTATACTAAATACCATGTTTCCCCGAAAATAAGACCTAACCGGAAAATAAACCCTAGCATGATTTTTCAGGATGACATCCCTTGAACGTAAGCCCTAATGCGTCAATTGGAGCAAAAATTAATATAAGACCCGGTCTTATTTTTGGGTAAACACGGTAGCAGTCTGATGAAAGATTTTTCAAAATCACCTTATAGAGACCACCAAGAAAATTGCCAATCACATAAACTTGGGCTTATGAGACTTGTGTGCAAAGGAGAGCATCACAATGAAAGCGGTCTCAAAGGAAGAGGTAGGAAAGGACACTTAGAGGTTTTTAGGTGCTCAAGCTAATCATGGGGTAGTTTTAAGTCCTTTCCTACCTTTCCTTGAGCATAAATGCTGAGTTATATGCAACATTAGATGCAATAGCTGTAATTCTAGCTCTTTCAACTGAAGAAGGAGTATCAAAAGGGCAGTAACAATAGTGAAATTGTCACAAAAATAATCTTAAATCAAGGCAATCTCATCATTTAACATTACTACTGAAAAAAGAATGATGTAGAACAGATGTCAGAAATCTTTTTCTGTAAAGGTGCAGACAGTGAATATTTTAGGATTTGGAGGCTAGACGGTTGCTGTTGCAACTACTTAATTCTGTGTTGTATCATGAAAGCAGCCGCAGACAATACATAAATGCATAAGCAAGGCTGTGTTCTAATAAAACTTTATTTACAAAAACAGGCAGTCGGCTGGTAGTCTGTCTACCCCCTAAAATACAGATAACCTAATATTAAAAACTAGTACAGATGAAGATTTTTCATATATTTATTTCACTATAAAATGCTACAAAATATCGCTTTCTGTCAAACCATTTAATGGAACAAGACATTTAACGGAACAAGACCATATGATCAAGACATTTTGGCTGCGATATGATAAAAGTATGAAGCTACTTTAAAGCTGATTTATACAAAAGATACAGGGGAAGAAAATTTTAACCTATTCCCAGGTATAAAAAAGAGGCAATGAAAATGTTCTTTAAAAATATTTGCTCTGACAGGAGAAACAAACTCTCTCCTTGTATCAAATATTATAGGAACTAATTAGACTCTTACTATCATACTTATTCTTTCATACATCTAAAGATGTATACTAGATCCTTAGTAAAACAGAAAATATATTTAATACAACCTATCACAGGGTTTGCCTTATTTTTTAGCAAAAGCATCACTTATATTGAGATTAATACTATTTAAAAAGATAACTATTAATAGCAGTAAAATAAAGGTTAGCTGTGTTTCAGAAAGGTAATCTGTATCAAGAGCCATAAAAATATGCATAACTTTTGTCAAGGTCAACTTTCCTTGGAAATTTTTTTTAAGAAATAATATAACAGATTAAATGATCTACAGAAATGTTCATTTATCTGTAGCACTATCTAAAATAGAAAAAATTTAGAAATCAAAATGTCCAAAAAATACTTCAGTTATGTCAAATGTTAACTTAAGTATTTTATGGATGGACAAATGTTACTATTATGCTTATAATTTTTTTATTGTACTTAAGAACATTTACCATAATTTACAATCTTAACGATTTTAAATACAGTACAATAGTATCAACTATATGCACATTATTGTGTATCCAATCTCTAGAACTTTCTCATCTTGCAAAACTGTAACTTTATACCCACTGATCAACAACTGTAATGCTGCAATTCTAGCTCTTTTCCTTTCTCCCCCTTCCTCCTACCCTTGGCAACCACGATTTTACTTTCTGTTTCTAAGCATTTAACTACTTTAGATACCTCATCTAAGTGGAATCATGTAATATTTATCTCTTTGTGACTGGCTTATTTCACTTAGTCCTCAAGGTTTATCCATGTTGTAGCATGACAGGATTTCCTTCTTTTTAAGGCTAATAATATTGCATTGTATGTAAATACACCTTTTCTTTATTTAACTGTTGATGAATAGGTTGCTTCTACCTCTGAGCTACTGCAACTAACGGCTGGAATGAACATAGGTTGCAAATCTCTTTTCAATTGTTTTCAATTCTTTTCGCTATATACCCCAAAATGGGATTGCTAGATCAGATGGTAGTTCTATTTTCAATTTTTCAAGAAATTTCCGTACTGTTTTCCATAGCAGCTGAACTATTTCACATTCCCACCAACAGTAAATTCTCTTTTCTCTACTCTTGTTAATTTTTTTTTTTTCATAGTGGTCATCCTAATGAATATGAGGTGGTATCTCACTGTGGTTCTGATTTGCATTTTCCTGATTAGTGATACTGAGCCATGTTTTCATGTTTGAGAAATGTCCTTTTAAGTCCTTTGCCAATGTTTTTAGTTGGCTTGTTTTGTTAAGTTGCATGAGTTTTTTATATATTTTGTATATTAACTACTCGTCAGATACATCGTTTACAAATATTTTCTCCCATTCCATAGGTTGCCCTTTTCACTCTGTTGATTGCTTCCTTCGAAGGATAGAAGCTTTTTAGTTTGTAGTCCCTCTTGTCTGTTTTTGCTTTTGTGCCCGTGCTTTTCTTTTTCAAATTGTTTTGGTTATTAAAACCAAAACAGGGCTGGGTCCTTTGAGATTCCATATAAATTTTAGGATTTCTTTTTTCTATTTCTGCAAAAAATGCCACAAGGATTTTGGTAGGGAATGCATTACAGCTATAGACTGCTATGGGTAATATGGACGTTTCAACAACATTGTCTTCTAATCTATAAACATGGGATATTTATGTATATCTTCAATTTCTTTTAGCAATGTTTTGTAGTTTTCAGTATACAGATCTTTCCCCTCCTTGGTCCTAAGTTTTATTCTTTTTGATGCTATTATAAATGAGAATGTTTTCTTAATATATTTTTTGGATTTTTAATTTTTAGTGCATAAAACTGACTTTGGTTGATTTTGTATCCTGCAATTCTTCTGACTTTATTAGCTCTAATTACCTCTTTCATTTGTGTTTGTGTGTGTGTGTTTGTGTTGTGTGTGTGTGGTCTCTAGGGTTTCCTACATATAAGATCACATCATCTGTGAACAGAAATACTTTTATTTCTTCCTTTCCTATTTGGATGTCTTTTATTTTTTTTCTTGCCTGAATTCTCGGGCTAGGAGTTTCAATATTTTGTTGAATAAAAGTAGCAAGAAGACGTATCCTTGCCTTGTTTCTGATAACGGAAAACTTTCAGTTTTCACCACTGAATATATTAGCTGTGGGCTTCTCATATATATAACCTTGATAATGTTCAGGTAATTTCTTTCTATCCCTAGTTTGTTGAGTGGTTTTTTTTTTTATCATGAAAGGGTGTTGAATTTTGTGAAATGCTTTTTCTGCATTGAGATGACCATGTGATTTTTGCCCTTCATTTTGTTATGTGGTGTATCACAGAGATTGATTGTCATATGAATCGTCATTGTAATCCATGAATAAATCCCACTTGGTCATGGTGTATAATCCTTTTAATATGTTGTTGAATTAGGTTTGCTAGTATTTTGTTGAGTAGTTTTGCATCAATATTCATCAGGGATATTGGCCTATAATTTTATCATAGTACCTCTGTCTGGGCTGCTCGGATCAGGGTAATGCCTATCTCACAGAATGAGACTGGAAGTATTCTGTTCAGTTTTTGGGAAGGGTTTGAGAAGGAATGATGTTTATTCATCTTTAAATGTTTCGTAGACTTCTCCAGTGAGGCCACCTGGTCCTGGGCTTTCTATGTTATAGGTTGTTGATTACTAATTCAGTCTCCTTATTATTAACAAATTTGTTCAAGTTTTTTTTATTTCTTAGTGAATCAGTCTAGGTAGGTTGTATTTCTAGAAATTTATCCATTTCTTCCTGGTTATCTAGTTTGTTGGTTTTTCATAGTAGTTATCTTATGATCCTTATTTCTGTGGCATCAGTTGTAATGTTTCCTCTTTCTTATGTATTTTTGTTATTTGAGCCTACTCTCTTACCCTAAGAGTTTGTCAATTTATTGATTTTAAAAAAATTTAGTTTAGTTGATCTTTGTCTCCTTTTTTTCTGTTTATTTCTGTTCTAATCTTTATTCCTTCTTTCTGCTAACTTTAGACTTAGTTTGCCCTTTTCCTAGTTTATTGAGGTGTAAAGTTAGGTTTTTGATATGAGACCTTCTTTTTTAATGTAAGCAAATAGATTAAAAAAAAATCCGTTCAACCACTAAGTCTTTTGATTGTAGAGTTTAATCCACTTATATTTAATTACTGATATGGAAGGACTCACTATTGCCATTTAGTAAATTGTTTTTTTGTCTATTTTGTAGTTACTTTATCCCTCTTTTTCTGGCTTGCTATCTTGTGTTTTGTAGAGTTTTTCTTTCTGTTGTACATCTTCTATAGGTATTTTTGTTTTCCATGGGGATTACAAAAACATCTTATAGTTCTAGTAATCTAGGAAACTGATAACTTCAATCAGATACAAAAACTACTCCTTTACATCTCCCCCTCCACCTCTTATTACTGATGTCCCACATTACATTTTTAAATTTTGTATCTATTAACATAGTGTTATAGTTATTTTTTGTGCTTTTCTTTTAAATTCTATATCTGAATTAAAAGGTATTTTCACACACCCTTACAGTACTACAGGACTCTGTCTATATATTTTTTACCAGAGAACTTTGTATTTTTGTATGCTTTGTGCTATTGTCCTTTCATTTCAACTTGAAGGACTTCTTTCAGCAATTTTTCTAAGGCAGGTCTAGTGGTGATGAACTTCCTCAGCTTTTGTTTATCTGAGGTCTTATTTCTCCTTCATATTTGAAGAACAGTTTTGCTGGGTGTAGTATTTAGTTGGCAGTTTCTTTCTTTCAGAACTTTGACTATATCATCCTACTCCCTTCTGGCCTATACTGTTTCTGTTGAGAAATCTGCTGGTGATCTCATGGGTCCCCTTGTAGGTGACGAGGTGCTTTTATCTTGAGGCTTTCAAAATTATTTGCCTTTAGCAAGTTTGATAATGTATCTCAGAGGGAGCCTCTTTGGGTTCATCTCATTGGAGTCCTTTGAGCTTCTTGAAATTGGATGTTCATTTCCTTCCTCAGGTTGTTAAGTTTCTGGTCATTGTATCTTGATATAAGCTCTCTGTTCCATTCTGCTTCTCTTTTCCTTGGACTCCCATAATGTGTATGCTGATGGTGTCCATAAATCCCTTAGACTTTCTTCACTTTTCTTCATTCTCTTTTCTTTATGTTCCTCTGACTTGATAATTTCAAATGATTAGTCTTTGAGGTCACTGCTTCTTTGTTGTGCTTGATTAAGCCCGCTGTTGATCCCATCCAGTGAGTTTTTCAGTTCAGTTATTGTATTCTTCAACTCCAGAATCTCTGTTTCTCTTCTACAGTTTCTATCTCTTTGTTGATATTTTGTTCATATATTTGTTTCCGTGTTCTCTGGTAATACACTGAACTTAAGAGGATTATTCTGAATTCTTTGTCAGGTAACTCATAGATTTGTTTCTTTAGGGTTATTCTGGAGATTGTTCCTTTGATTGGGCCATGTTTCCGTGTTTATTCATGTGTTTGGTTCTTCCTTTGCTGTGTTTTGTGTATTTGAAAATATACTTATGGGGAATAACTTCATATGGGGGGAAACTTCACCTGGCTAGAGGTTTTCAAGGGATGGGAGGATGGGTATCTTCTCAAACCTTTTATGGGAGATGCATCTTATCTAGGCTTCTACCTGAAATTTCCCAACTAGAGAGGTTTGTGGGTTTCTTTTTCAGGAGAGTTTGTAGTCTCTTGTTCCCTCTGGTGTTTATCTGTAGTACTGCAGCCTTTCTGGCACTGCAACAAGCCACTGAGCTTTCCTTTGTTGTTCGCAGGCCCCAGGCATCCAAGGTATGACAGTGCCCAATCAGTGCACTAAGATAAATGGGGCAGAAATGAGTCCCTTGGGCAGTCCCCCCCAAAAGCAAGAATGTTGGATGTCTGTTCCACTCTTTTTTTCCCTTTCCAATGGAGAAGCCATGAGTTGGGCCTATTCTCTCTATTATAAGCAGTGCTGGCTTATGGGAGGGGCTGATGCAGCAGCTGAAAAGAAATAGCGTTTCTTACCCATTACAATGCGGATAGTCTTGACTTTGAGCTTGCCTAGGGTACTGTTATTTCTGAACTGGTTTCTAGAGTTCTAATAAAGGCTTTTTAAAACATATTGTTGCTAAGTTGGCATCTCCATGGGGGAATGAGGTCTAGGGCTTTGTATTCTGGCATCTTGCTGCCATCATTCCCAGCATATTATTTTTTAAAATTAAAGGCTATTTAACAATGGAGATACTTATAAAAACATTAAGTAAAAAGCAGAATTTTCTGTTTATTGATTTTAACCATGTAATATATACCTGTTATAAAAAAAGGTAACACAGGTGACTTTTCCTGTAAATCTGTTTATATTTATATTTAATAACTTAAAAGATTTTATCTATATAGCGCTAATTGTTTTACTATTAAATGTCTAGGACAAATGTAAATTTTAAAATGAATATTACTTACCTAGTATTTAATTTCTTCTTTATAATTTCTAAATTTACTGGTGGAAATGAAACGGAAGTATCAAACTTCTTCACCGTTTGAGATTCACTACTGTGGGAAAGGTCTATGTCTCGTCCCTAAAAATAATATGAAAATTTATATTGTTTTCAACAGTCATTAATCTTACAACTATTAATAGCATAAAGGCAAACTGGATACACCAAGGTCTCACCAGCTCAAATTCCATGCCACTG
Organism: Rhinolophus sinicus; assembly: GCF_057876585.1. Lineage (NCBI taxonomy): Eukaryota > Metazoa > Chordata > Mammalia > Chiroptera > Rhinolophidae > Rhinolophus > Rhinolophus sinicus. The sequence continues at coordinate 136,191,954 of NC_142502.1, read as the reverse complement.
ACATTTTTCATAGTTACGATGTTTTTCAAATTCTCACTGTTTTAAAATTTAGAACTTTAAAATAAATTCACATGCAAGAAGCAAATTAAAAAATCTTCATTTTCACAAAAGTTCAGTTCTTAGTGTTTTTAAAGCTAGTTTTATTTATGATCTAATGTACTCTCAGAAAACTAAACACGTGTTTCCCATGACAGAGGTTGCCACTTAACTCACTAGACAAAGAAAAGTAAAATGGAAATCTGCTGGTGGGTTTCTAGGTAAAGCTTTTAATTTTGTTTAAGCTACTGTTATCTGGGTTTTCTGTTACTTGCAGAGGAACGCATTCCTAACTAATACATCTTGTAGAACATGGTATATTTCATATTACTGTCTTCTGGCTAATCATAGCTTATTACTATAATGCTTAGAATGTTGAAAAGCTTTTGAAGAACCTGTTTTAGACAAGGACATGTGAAGAAGTGGACCAGATAATCAGCCAACTTATTAGCTTAACTATCCCTTTTATATTTTTCATGAGGCACCATCATTTATCCTATCAATTCTTACCAACCCTTCCATCTAGCTCCAGTTATACCTGCAAATCCTCAAACTAATCAAACTATTTCAAATCTTCTGTCTTTACTCCTGACATCTTATTTTTTTCTCAGATCCCTTACCTCATAAACATCTTTCAAAGACCCATTCAAATATGACCATTTCTGTAGAGGCTTTTCTAAACCTCCCCATTCACCTTCCAAACTACAAAACTGACCATTCACTTGCTCTTTTGTACTATCTCAGGACCCTGTACACAGTTCTGTCATAGAAACTATAAGATTTCACTGTAATCATTTTTTCGCTGTCTCTCCCCTGCAAAGATTGTATGTTTTAGTGCTTATCATTGTTAAGTGGCTGTAGAGGATGAATGGTGACTCCAAAAAGATATGTGCATGTCCTAATCTGCCAAACCTGTTACTACTACCTTATATGGCAAAGATGTGATTAAGTTAAGGATCTGGAGAGCAGGATCTTACCCCGAGTTATCTATATGGGCCCTAAATGTGAGTACACAGATCCACATAAGAGAGATGGAGAGGGAGTTCTGGGATGCAAGAAAAGGAAGTGATACGAAGATGTAGTAGAGATAGATATAGATAAAAGCCAAAGAATGTCACCAGAAGCTAAAATAGTCAAGGAATAGATTATCCTTGAGTGCTTTTGGAAGATGTAGCCCTGCTAACAACTTGGGTTTGCACTTCTGGCCTCCAGAAGAAGTGTGAGAAAATAAATTGCTGTTGTTTTAAGCCACCAAGTTTGTGGTAACTTGGTAGGGCAGTTACAGGAAACAAGTACAGTGGCATGTAGCAAATCTTCAATAAAGGAAACACTACATGTACCCATATGAGTAATAAAAATGCAAATCAAATAGCTTGAGATTCCATTTAAACTTGAAGTTTCAACTACACTTGTACCTAAAGCTGGCAAGACTGTGGTGAAACATTCCCATAGCATTACAGACTGATCTGAATTTTCTTTAGAAAGCAACAGAGAAAAATTTAGTAAATGCCATAAAAATGTTCATCTCCTTTATTAGTAATACTACTCTTGGCCATCATCCTAAGAGAATAGTTCAAAATACACATTTGAATAAAAGATAGAAAAAAAGGGAACAAAAAGATAAGCAAGTATTTACCAATTCTTATTAATAGTAAGAAAAACATTCAGATTCCAAATAACCTAAAGTGTTCACCAAAAAGAATGGCTGAGAAAAATCATGATTCACTGACTCCAATAACTATTATGCACTTTTAGAATCAGTTACTATCATAACTATATAGAAACAGGGAAATATTTATAACATGTCAAGCAAAGAAACCAAGATTCAAATCTGTACGCATACTGTGCATACTGTCCCAAATGCCTATGATCCCAAACTGTGCCAGGCATCCCAGTGAACTCCACGGGGTGGTATGACGTATTTAAAATTTTTCAGGGAAACACAATACTCAACATTTGTTGGACTACTAGTCCTAATTATAATTTGTTCACAGTTGCAACATTAGATTGTGCTACATTCCTTTTCATGAAGTCTTATTAGCGAAGCTGGATTTTGGGCAGACAATATGATAAAAAAGCAAGTAAGGACAGAAATTTAGTGTGGAACAAGAAATGACGGCAGCTTCCAATCTGATTCCAAGGTCTGAGAGGTCATGCAGCACCCAACAGGTACACACATCCCATTAGTAAGTAACTGTAGTTACTTAAAAATGAAAAGTCTTTCTCTTCAATTTATCTGTATTATTTTTTCCAAATGGATACTAAGTTATCAGGACATAAATCTTATTAAGTTCTTTGGACCTAACTACTAAATAAATGGAATTGTTTGGTAACTTCTTTTGGCTGATGCGCTCCATGCTAAAATTATAGAGATACTAAGGGCTCCATGAATGGAAAAGTTTGGGAAATTCTGACATGTGCTTTGGGAACTATGACTGCAATTAAACAAATACTTCAAATAAAAAGGAATTACAAATTTGAGCAGTTAGAGTAAGAACTGTGGCATATTTTTTCTCAAAGTATTTTTTTTTTAATGCTGTTGCTATACTGATTTTACTAAAAGGGGGGGTGGGTGGAATCTAAGCCTGTTATAGTCATAAATATAGTCACAAATCATTTTTCTAGAGAGTTCTAAATTACAATCAAAGGGCTACCTTTACGTAGTTTCTTAGTTTTAATAACATGGAGATTATACTTACTTAAAAGAGCAAATATCCTTTCAAAGCATTCTTATTAAAAAGATTAAATGAAACCTTAGATCTGTATACTATTATAGAATTTATAAGCACTCTGATTTAGATCATTATAATTTTAAGCACTGCAGCCTACTCAGGTAGCATTATCATTCCCATTTTATTGATGAGAAAATTGAGATTTACAAAAATTAATAAATGATTTGCTCAAAGTCATACAAATCTTTATAGAGCACTCACAATGTCAGACACTGTGGGATATAACATGAATAAAACAGTTAATAATTCTTAACCTCATGGAGCATATACTTTAGTGGTAGTGCCAGAACCCAAATCCAGGACTTTTGATCCCAAGTACAATATTCATTTTGTTCCTGAGTTTTGTTTTAAACTTCACTATTTATTTGTTTCAACTTCATATTATACTTACCACATAATATATACCGTCAGTTACTGTACCATTAAAGATGAAAAAGATAGGGTACTCTCAAGTGGCTTGTAATATGTGGAAGGTGTTCATAAGCTAGTGGGCAAGGAACATACACGTATACATACATAGTATAGAGGGTTGAATGGTGGTCTCCCAAAAACATGTCTACGTTCTAATCCCTGGAACTTGCAAAACTGACCTTACTTGGAAAAAGGGCCTTGGTAATTGTAATTAAGTGAAATATCTCAAGATGAGATCATCCTGGATTATCCAAGTGGACCCTATATTCCACAAGTGTCCTGATAAGAGACACAGAGTAGAGGCACAGAGAAGGCCATGTGAAGGAGGTAGAGGTGTAATGCAGTCACAAAGCAGAGAACACCGGGAGTGACCAGAACTTGGAAAGGCAAACAAGAATTCTCCCCTAGAGCCGTCAGAGGGAGCATAGCCCTGCCAACACCCCTATTTCAGACTTCTAGCCTCCACAACTGTGAGAATAAATGGCTCTTCTTTGAAGCCGTCAAGTTTGTTTAATACAGCAGTTATAAGAAACAAATACACATAGTATAACAAATTACCTCTGTGATTTTAACTGCTTTCCTCATTTGCTGCTCTTCCCAAATATCCTGATTTTCATCTTCCTGGCTTTCTTCACTTGTCTCTTCATTTCTAGTTGCTAGGGGGAAAAAAAGTTCATGTATAAATATTCAGTATTTTTTCCATTCCAATAGCAGCAGCCAACACTTTTGGGGGGCTTATACCGTGCTGGCTTAGTAGCCCTTTACATGTATCAACTTATTCTTCACAATAATTCTGGGAAGAAGGCAGTATTATCACCCTCATTTTATAAATTAGGAAACTCAGATATTAGAAGGTTAACTTGTCTGAGGACTGTATTGAAGCTGGGACTTGAATCTAGCAATCTGACTCAAGAAACTGCATTCAGCATCAAACCGTCCCATTCAAAATACTATAGACTTATGAAAAAAGCTTGGAAAAGATGAAACATGTGGTTTCTCTTATCTGAGTTTCTCAATTATACCTGAGAATCTAAATATTTAAAAATAATTTCTGGGTTATACAAAACCAAGTCTCATTCTATTACTTGAAATGACAAAAATTTTGGTAAACATTTATAAATGAGAAATGTGAAAATGGTCCTTTGAGAACTAAAGATTTTTGTTAAGAAAATTATTATAACAGGGAAGATTTATACATGATACCTAAAATCTCAGTAGATGCTTCCACGTTAAAAAAAAATTTATATAGGTGACAATGAAAGTTTTCAATATCAAAAGACAGTATAATTTTTTTTAACCTGTCAAAAAAAGTGGAATCAGATACATATGCTCTTTGATAATAACATTTTGAATATAGACATGTGTTTTAGAGGCCATAATGTCACTGACTAAATTGGAATTAAATAAAAACCAACTTTAACACCCTTTAGAATATGAAACACTACACTGCATTTTCATGGAGACTTTATCATATTATACTCTAATAAAGATGCCTAATACTCATATATTGTAAATAAATTAAATATTTACTTGTTTCTTCAGCCATTCTTTGTCTAAGTGTTTGAGGCTTTGGGGTAAATAGTATTCTATTTTCATGGTCATCAGGCTCACTCTCAGAATCTTCATCACTGTTTTTCTTCATACCAGAGATGGTGGAAGTATGTTTTACATCCAAAGAAATGTAGTCCTCTTGGGCCCTAGCTAATTCACGTTTTCTGCGGGCTGCCTGAATAAAAGCTGCATCAGGGATATTTACTGAAAGAAACAAAAAGGAGGACATTGAAAACCAAGCACAAACAGACATAAATATTCTTCACATTTAAATAAAGAAAAAAGACACAGTTTTTCACTTTTTAAAATTATTTTGAAATGAACGTAACTAAGTGTCTCCAAATCTACATTAGTAATGGAAGGAAATTATTTTGATAGGGATTAAATTACAGAAATGAACCAAATCCAGAAGTATTAGAAAATATATTGAAACCACTGCAATTTATCTTTTAACTCTTATTTATTAGACGTTATTGCTGACTTTTTGTTGAGGGCTAGCTATTTCTCATTTCCAGAAGCTCTGAGGTTGTCAGGGTAGGATATGGAGAGGGCTGAGTATGATGCTGCTCAGTCAGTGACAACTGCAGAGGTTAGCATGACGGGTGATAGACAAGTCTGACATACAAAGTAAGAGGGACACTATACTACGATCCATTCCTCTCCTTTGGGCATCCAGGCATATAGGGAGTGAGAAACAGACTACAACCAGCATAGAGCCAAGTTAGCCTTCAAGGTCCTGTGGTGATGCCCTTGTGAATAAACGTGAGAGGTTAAAAAGTATAAAGGAAATAGGTTCACTTACCAGGTGAAAAATACTTATGTGACATCTTTTAATAGAGTCGTTTTATTTTTTTCTTTATTTAATACAGTATAAACCTCACTAATATGTCTTCTTCCAATTCAAAACAAGTTTCTTCATGCATGATCTAAGCTGAAATTAATCTTTACCTTCTGAGAAAAATGGTTTCTCAAGTAAAATACTAAGGTAAACAAAATGGCAAGAGAAATTTTCACCATTGCAAGCACTTCAAAATATTAATTAGGCATGTTAAGTCAGAGGCTCAAGTAAAATTTTCTAACCTTTCCCATAAATTGGTCTAAATTCTTTAGGATATAAATAGAAAAAAATGTGATGTGCTTGGAGATGCAGAAATGTTCCAATTTTTGAAACAGAAAAAAAGAGATTTCAGAAATCACAGACCAATGTGCTTGAATTAAGTATGAAGCAGTAGGTGGTAATCACTAGAAACCAATATATGCTCATTAAAAACATGGAATATCAAATCAAGTGATTTGCTTTTTATAGAGTAGTGCTTATTTACAGACTAGTATCAGAAAAATGATGCAAGTCAGGTGTCTCTTCATCCTCCTAAAGTATTTAACAGCTGCATATTTTCCTTGTGGATAATGTTAAAGTATGTGGGGAAAAAAAAAATCACATAATGCACTGGATTCTTAACTGGTTGAATAACCAAAAAAAAAAAAAGTTGATTATGAAGCAATGTAGGGATCTGTGAGAGGATTCTGCATTTTTGTCTTATCTATTTTAGTGATTTTATTGTGATGTGACTGAAGACAACATGTCTTTAAAGCAGAGAGATAGAGCTAATATAACCTAAAGCAGAATTAAAATTCAAAACCATCATAAGTTACACTGGCATTTCTTGATCCTGGCTACACATTAGAATCACCTGGGAAGCTTGATAATCTACTGGTACCCAGGTTCATAGCTCAGAGATTCAGATGGTCTGAGGTGGAGCTGAGCTGAAGTATGTTTTTATAGCCGTCTAGGGGATTTTAATGTGCAACCGGGTTTAGATGATTTGCTCTGGTTCAAATACCCAAGTGTATGAATATAGCAACAGAAATACTTGAGTTGGAAGTGATTCACCTGCAAATGACTTGGTAGGGTTTAATGAATAGTCACAAGGAATAAACTCACTAGTGAGATACTAGTGCTACGTAATGCTAATCCTCTCAGGCTCAAAACAGAAGTAAAAATTCAAAAGAGTACTCTACCCTGACCTGTCTATATCCAACACCTAGCTCAAGGTTTCACACATAGCAGATGTTGGGCAGACATGGGATTAATTAACAAAGTAAGCATACTGCTTTATAATAATAAAACATGTTTTCATAGATTTATAACTCATAAATAATTTTCATGTGCATCATCCTATCTAAGGAGAAGAGGTTATATATCATGCCTCATTAGTAACCAGCAGTTTCTACAACAGTGAACATCTCAAGACAGATATTCCATTGCTGGACCATTCTAATAGTTCCATCATTTGAACAAAAAAATAAGTGTACTCCTTCTTCCACATACCAGTCTTTAAGTTACCACATTCCTTCTCATCTTCTCCAGAAAAAAGAAGGAAAAAAGTGTTCGTCACAGACAAGTTTTCAACTTTCAATCAGTGTTTCTTAAAGCGGCTATGAGGGACAATTCTTCACTGTGCTAGCTTGTCCTGCTCCTTGCAAGACACTTAGCATCGCTGCTTCCAGGGCACTACATGCCAGCAACACCTCAGTCCCTATGATAATTACAAAGTATCCCACACATTTCCAAACATTATTTTCTCTCCTTAGGTGCACAGTGCAGCCAACACTTTACACCTACTGTCTTACATTGCCTAATCCACCATCTTCTATAACAGCACTGTTCAATTTGGTCATCACTAGCCATATGTGACTACCTTGTTTCCCCGAAAATAAGACCCGGTCTTATGTTAATTTTTGCTCCAAAAGTTGCATTAGAGCTGATTGTCTGGCTAGGTCTTATTTTCAGGAAAACACAGTATTTAAATTTAACCAAATTAAAAATCCAGTTCCTTATCTGCATTAGCCACATTTCAAGAGCTCTATTGCCACACGTGGCTAGCAGCTAATGTACTGGACAGTGAAGATACAGAATTTTTATCATCATCACAGAAAGTTCTATTGGACAGCACTGTATCTAGAGTCTAGACGAGGCTTCACTTTTCTACTAGGCTTCAATTCTTCATATTGGTTTCATCACTAAGTATTTGCACCTTGGGAACTTGTATAAGAAAAAAACTTAGAAGCGCTACTGGTTCTTGTTATTTAATAAGTTAATAAATTACTACTATAAGTCTTTTAAAATATATTTTAAGTTATATTTCAAATTCATTTGTTTCCTTTATAAAGCTATGTATTTTACTTTATTTTCTCAGAAAGGTCTTAGGTTTCAAGAAACTGAAAAGAGTCCACAGCACAATTATACACCCATGAGCTAGAGTAAAAGGCCAGATAAATATTTTTGGCTTTGTGCGCCATAAAGTCTCCGTCAACTCCTCAACCCTGCCATTGTAGTACAATAGTATCCACAGAAAATTTGTAATTGAATGAGTGTGGCTGTGTTTTAATAAAACTTTACTAATCAGGTGGTGGGCCAGATTTGGCCCACAGGACAGGAGGTAATTTGCTGACTCCTGAACTGGACTGATTTTTCTAATACACAAAAATGGCCATGTCATCAAGTTGCATAAAATTTTCAGTAGTTCCCCCAAGCCCTGTATTATCTGACTCCAATTTGTCCCTCTGCTTGCTTTCTTTTTGTTCCTTTCTTAAACTCCAAGCACATATTTTCAGTCCAACAACTATTTTTAGTTCTCTACATATACTATGTTATCTTCCCTCGAGTTTTATACATGTTACATCCCGTACCTGAAACTTCCTCACTGACAAATTCTTACTATCCTTCAGATATTGGCATGAATCACCAAACATAGTACATTGGTTCTGTACCAGATTGTGAGTTTGAATCTTAGCTCTACCTCTTAGCAGCTGTCTGATCTTGGGCACGTTATATAATGGAAAAGAGCAGTCAATTTTGGCAGTCTGATAATCATTAGTAATGACTTACTTGCCCCATACTTCACGAGAGTTTGTTGTGCCATCAATAATTAAGATCACTGGTATAGAAAATACTGTGTTAGAAATAGAGTTCTTAAACAAAATCACAAAATTACCAACCTATTGATGAAAATTCTTCTTCTAGAGAGCTAGAGCTATCGGAAGATGAACTCGGATCATCCTTACTTTCTGAGGAATGATGTGTTCCGTTCTCTTCGTCTGTTGAAAGATCAACTGTTCCGGAATCTAACAGGACATTTTTTAAATATAACAAAAAAAGAGTCAAGATATTAAAATTAATAATTATGAGCAACATATGACATATGTATAATATGGTGTTTTAATTTTACTCCACATACTTAAAGTAGATCTATAGCTCTTTTTCCAACTTTCATTGTTTCTGAAACCAAAGGATGGTCTAAAAAATGTACAGTTTCCCCATTTGTACTATCTGCTTATTTAGTACAAGTCCTTTAAAGGATGCACTGAGGAGGGGGAAGGGAACATTAGAGAAAAAGTGAAGGAATATTTAAAATAAAAAAAGAAAAATAGTTGTAGTGAATAAGTAGAAAAAGAAAAAATATTAATGCACACTTAATATGTTAGGCACATTGAAATCTGTTTTACAAGGTTTATTTAGTTTAATATTCACAATTCTATAAAGTAAAAGCTATTACTGAGGAGGATTAGTGTCCTCATCAGGATTGGAGAGGCTAAGTAACATGTCTAGTGTCACAAAGTAAGTGGAGAAGCAGGGCTTTCAACCAAATTTCATCCAACTCTGCATTTACACTTTATGCATGTTATGTCATATTTCAGTGGCTGGCGGCAAGAACTACTATAATGAGCATTACAGTCTCAAGTTAAATCATGTATCTATTTCCATTGTGTGATTTTGGGAAGGACACTTAATCTGTCAATTAATCTATTAAACAAAGATAACATTAAGAGATAATACCCATAGGGATGTTGTGAGAATTGAATGAACAAAATGTTAAGGAGTTCATGGTATTATTGACAAGAAAGGACTTGTTAGTTCTAATTATTTTGTAATTTTTATGAATAACCTTGCAATTTAAGATTACATAAATAATACTCTTTATCTTAAAACTTTCCTTAAGTAGAAGACCTACATACAGCCCAAAAAAGTCTTTAGATCAAAACTTAAGACAAAGGAACATAGCTGCAGCTTACATCTTTCAAGCTGCTGCTATTTATGTGAACTCCTTCTTGTTCTCAAAATGGATTAACTCCAGAGAAGAGGTTTTCAGAGTATGGTACATCAACCCTTGGAGGTCTCTGTTACCTCTCAGAGGGTCTGTGAAGTCAAAACTCCTTTCATCATTATACTAACATTTTTTTTTTTTTGCCCTGTTTACTCTGTTGATATTTATATAATAAAGCAGAAGCTGTGCTGAGTAAAACTGCAGGCCTCTTAACATGAATCAAAACAGTGACACCAATATGTGGTAGCAACCACCGTATTTCTTCAACCATACATTGACGGGAAAACAGCCAGTTTCGCTTACGGTCCTCACTAAAGCAATAAAAATTATTAATTTGATTAACTCTTGACCCTAGAATATGCATCTTTTTAATAATTTGTGGAACAAAATGGAAGCGTGCACAAAGCACTTCTGGAACGTACTGAAATGCAATGGTCGCCTCAAGGAAAAGCACCGGTGTAATCTGCAAGTTTAGCCACTGTCTTTGAGGAGGAACACCATTTTACTTGAAACGAATGACAAACTAGTTATTTGACGTGGATATTTAACAAACATTTTTTTCAAAAGTTAGCAAAGTTGTGCCTATTACTTTAAGAATTAGAGATTTCAAGTGAAAACTGGAATTTCGGAAAACTTATGTTCTCCCCTGTGAACTTGATAAATTTCCAATACTTAAAGATTGATGACATCAGTAAGAGGTTTTGTTTTTTTATTGATATTGTATAATAAAATATACCAACATTTGCAAGACCTGCAAACTCAGTGAACCAATACTTTTTAAACAAAGTGTGATGTTACCAACCACGCATAGGGAAAAGATCCATTCAAAATATAAAACAGAACAGTGGATTTTAATAAAAGCAATGCCACTCTTAACTGTTTTTTGGAAAACAGTTATTTTTCACAAAAATATGTTCCTTATCCTTATGTGTAATGGGTTAATTAAAAATGAATTATTAAAAATTTATCTTAATTTTTTAATATGGTAAATATTGATAAATATTATCCACTGAAACAAAAGATCGTTAGGATCTTTAGTCATTTTTAGGAGTATAAAGGAAGTAGTAAGACGGAAAGGTTTGAGAACCACTTTAGAAGGCAAGAGAAAAGGCAACTCCTGGGCTCAATTCTCCCTATTAAAGTTTAATCAGATAACTTACATAAAATAGAACAATATAAAAAGTTATCCGAAATTTAGACAAAACTAAGAAATCACTGAAATTCGTGGACTAAAAATAGTGGGGAGAAAAATTTTAACCTTAAGACTAACCGAAAACTACGTTTTTATAGAACACATTTAATGCAAACAACTTACGCTGCTTGAATCTTACATTTAAGGACTCAAAGATATTTAACAATTACTACATTGTATTTAACGCCATTATTAGTACGGTCGACAGCGTCATCAATCTTTTGTTACTTAACTGACATGTATTGTTATTTTTCTTATCTGTTTTCGCAAATAACTGATGAAAAGGAAAATTGGCACAAGAAAAGGTCTCACAAGCCTGTCACCTACGTTCTTCTAACGTATTAGTCCGGCGAAGTGTTTTCTAGAAAAATAATTGGGGACGGTTCCAAAAGGTACATGCAATTGTCTTCTATCTAAAAGTATTACAAATTTTAACTCTTTTGTGACGATTTAACATAATCAAGAACTGCACTAAAGCTATAATTGGTGGTGGTCCATCTGATGGTGCAAACACAGACGAGCCCCCAAATATACAGCATTCTTACTACTGCCCCAGAGTCCTATGTGGAGATGCGGACAGCGGGCGAGTGCTCGCAGGCAGGCTGTCATGCTCACTATTTCCACGAATCAGCGTTGCTTCCGTCAGCATCACGTTATAGAAACCTCTAGAGAAACCCGCGGGCCTCTCCCCGCCCCACTCAGCTCGTCACTTTGGGCGCCCACCCCGCCGCTCCGCGTCACCTGGGACGTCCGAGCCGCCATCCGCGCGAAGACCCGCTCCCGTAGCGCGCCGGGAACTCGCCCAGACCCGGCTGCGGCCCCGGCCCCGGCCCCGGCCCCGGCCCCGAAGGACCCGGACTCGATCGGCCCGTTCCGCTGCCTCTGCGCGGCCTCCTCCAGGGGGCGGCCCTTCCTCCGGAGCAGGGCCCGGGGCTGCCTGCTCCCCGGGTTCAGCAGGTGGCTCCTCTGCGCCGTCGCTGTCACTAGAGTCGGCTCGGCGCTGTCGGAAAGTCCTTTTCGGCCTGTGAGCCATGGCAGAGATCCAGATGCCTTGAACAGGTTCTTTTCCGGCCCACGCCAACCCAAGTCTACGACGTCCACTCAGGCGCGCGCTCCTCCCTTCCTCCGGACCGACACGTGCGCGCGCCCGTTGCGTGCACCGTTGACTCACGCTTCACCCTGCGCATGCGTGCTTTGCCTCCTCGGATCTGCTATCCCGAGACCCGTTCACAGCGCACGGGTCTAGGGATGCAAAGTGTTTTATTTACGCGGCCAGCTTGTGAAGAAGATCGTCAAGCGATTCCTGCATACCTCTGGGCTGCGTGCCATGGACAGCATCACTCACACGCTCTCCTTGTGCAAACCCTATCTGGGGAGTCGCTGTGCCCGCGTCCTGGACTGGAACCAGATCACCTGTTTTCTCCTTTATGGAGAGAGCAAAGTTTTCTCTCCAACCAAGACTTAAAACAACCAAACAAAAAGGAGTGTGTGTGTGTGTGTGTGTGTTGCTTCTGAAAGCTAAACAGTAAAATCTACGCATAGATAATAGGTGCACAAATAAGGAAAACAAACAAAAAAATCAAATGATTGCTTCCAGGCTTCAACAGAACCTGGTTAAGGGCTTTGGTCCTCATGAAAATATTGCATCTGAAGAAAAGGGGGTGCTATTTAGAAAGACTCAGATAAAAAGGGCTACTTGCTTACTTCCTCATTTTAAACTACACTGGCTCCACAGGTAGGTCCTGCTCTTACTCACCTTGATATGCCCATACTTAGTGGAGATCCTAACTCAGAGTATTCATGGAATGAACATGAATTCAGTGAACTAAATGTGTGGAGGAGGCGATACTGAAACCCGAAAACAAATCCCTCTGTTTAACATGTTAGATGCAAATATGTTAGCTGACAGGTAATGTACTACTGAGACAGAAAGAAAAACTGTTATTTAAAACATAAACCAAATATTTGTTCTTAGGTAGAGAAGTGAGATAAGTGGTTTTCTCTGGGTATGGCCTGGCTAGAAGAGGATGAAATAGACAGCACCTGTTTAATAAAAGGAGAGGAACATTGGATTTCCTCCTCTGACCCCAGGGAAAGCAGCGTAAAGGCTCCAGGGTAGAGTTGTTACATTTAGAAAAAAATATAGGGTATCTAATAAAATTTGAATTTCAGATAAACAAGGAATAATTTTTTTTTTTTAAAGATTTTATTGGGGAAGGGGAACAGGACTTTATTGGAGAACAGTGTGTACTTCCAGGACTTTTTCCAAGTCAAGTTGTTGTCCTTTCAATCTTACGTTGTGGAGGGTGCCGTTCAGCTTCAAGTTGCTGTCCTTTCAGTCTTAGTTGCAGGGGGCGCAGCCCACCATCCCTTTCAGGACTCCAGGAGTTGAACCGGCAACCTTGTGGTGGAGAGCTCACTGGCCCATGTGGGAATCTAACCGGCAGCCTTCGGAGTTAGGAGCATGGAGCCACTGGGTGGGCCCAAGGAATAATTTTTTTAGTATAAGTATGTCCCATCTAATATTTGGGACATACTTGCATGGAACATCTTGGAATTCCAATCTATGATGAAGAGAAATGTGGAAAAAATTTCAAGGGTAGAGTCTTGCAACCTGGGGCTGGTAGTGCTTCTGGAACCCGAGGAATAGTACTGGTCAGTGAGAAGTTCCCATTTGCAGGGGGTAGGGGGAAAAGGAACTTTTAAGACATAGTGCTGTTTCCCCTCAAGCCTTTAGTAAAACTTTGCGTCATACAGATTTGACTTAACACTGCTGTTGGGAATAAAGGACTCATCAGCTGAGGTCACGATGGTGGCAGTACCTTTGTGATGAGGAAAGGTGATGGCTCTTCAATTTCTGAGTTGAGAGTGAGAGAAGAGATATAGTGGATGACAGGAGAGAAGCAGGCTGCTGAGCACACTGGCTTAGGAGTTGCTATGAGATGGTCCCTTTCCCCAACTTTAAAGGGGGTAGATGCTTCACAGGGTTATGCATGGAGACAGGAAAAGAGCAGCCAGAGAGCAAGAATTGTATTTCCCCAAATAGCCTTTCTGAGTACTTGTAATCATCACTACCTTATTTTATTCGCTCTTTCTCATGAATACTAGTTATTTTTTTCCCCTAAGAGGACAAAGACAACGCCACATCTCTTATTAGACCTACACCCTACTTATTTAAATACTAGCTTATTAAATCAATTGACTTTCAGGACACTTTGCATTATTCACCTCTTATATAATTTAAAATTGCAGAGGTTAATAATTGAAGAAAATTGGCATATAAAAAAAAATTCCATCTTCTGGCAATGGATGTCATATTTACTCACAGACCAGTTTTCCCCTGAAGTGAAATGGACATTTTATTCAACTTCTCTTGCCTTTGATCCGTGGGTTCTGAGCTCCCTCTAGTGAGAAATATGTTACTTACAGAAGGATTGTGTCAATCTTTTGGAAATTGGCTTGTTATTAAAGAGCTATTTTTTTCATCCTCTCTTGTTATAAATAATGGTCTTATTTTCATTTTTAAGCCAACCTATGTCAAACTTTCTCAGAGGAAAAAATTTTGGAAAGTCATGTTTATAATTAAAGTATCATTCTTTCTTTTGGGAATTAAAAAAAATATTATGGAAATGCATCTAAAATATGGACCTAATTGTGCTTTCATTTTTACAGCATCTATTCTTTGTTTTTTTGAGCTCTTACTATGATGGGCAACTTGTGCTGGGACCAGGAGGTCCTGTTCCCAATGGTTACATTCTATTAGCAAAGTTAGCCCTACAGTTTGGCTTATTGAAAACTCCTTATTGAAAATTAAAAAAATTTGTAGTAAGAACACTTAACATAATATCTACCCTCTTAACCAAATTTTAAGTGTACAGTGCACTATTATTAATTATAAGCACAATGTTGTATAGCAGATCTCTAGAACTTCTTCATTTTGTTGAACAGAATATTTATACCTGCTATACATCAACTCCCCATTCCTCCTCCCCTAGCCCCTGGCAACCACCATTCTCCTTTCTGCTTCTATGAATTTGTCTATTTTAATACCTCATATAAGCAGAATCATGCAGTATTTGTCAGTCTGTGACTTAGTATAGTGTCCTCACAGTTCAAACATGTTACATGTACCAGGCATTCCTTCTTTTCTAAGACTGAATAATGTTTCATTGAATGTAAATAACACATTTTCTTTATCCATTCATTGAACAATGGGCATTTAGGTCATTCCAACATCTTGGCTATTGTCTTTTTTTATGATTTTTATTAAAATATAGCTAACATACAACGTTACACTAGTTTCATGTGTACATCATAGTTATTCAACGGTACCCACCTCGCACTACACAGAGTTATTACTACATTATTGATTATATTTTCTATGCTAAAGAAATGATCATCATGGTAAGTCCAGGTGATCTGACACTATTCCACACTATTGCAATATTATTGAACGTTCCCCCTTTTTAAAATTTTTCAATTAGAGTTGACAGTCAATGTTATTTTATATTAGTTTCAAGTGTATAGCATAGTGGTTAGACTTTTATATAATTTAGGAAATGATCCCCCTGACTAGTACCACTTGGCACTATACACAGTTATTACCATATTATTGATTATATTTCATATACTTTAAAACCCCATGACTATTTTGTAACTACCAAGTTGTATTTCTTATTCCCTTCACCGTTTTTACCCTCAGAGACTCCTCCCATCTATCACCCTGATAGTCTAGTACCCTTCTGACGAATACATAGTTATTACAATATTATTGACTCTATTCCTTAAGCTATACCCTACATCTCCATGACTACTGCATAACAACAAGTTTGTACTTCTTAATCCCTTCCTCTTTTTCACCCACTCCAAAACCTCCTGCCATCTGGCAACCATCAAAATGGTCTTTGTATCTATAAGTTCGTTTCTGTTTCATTTATTTATTTTGTTCTTTAGATTCCACTTATAAGTGAAATCATACATTTTTCTTTAGCTGTCTGACTTATTACACTCAGCACAGTAGCCTATAGGTCCATCCATGTTGTTGCAGATGCCAAGATTTCCTTCTTTTTGATGGCTGAGTAATAATATTCCATTGTATGTATGTACCACCTCTTTTTATCCATTCATCCATTTAGGGACACCCAGGTTGCCTTCATAACTTGGTTTATGTAACTAATGCTGCAATGAACATATAAATGAAAATGTCCCCTTGAAGTAACATTTTAGGTTTGTTTGGGTAAATACCCAGAAGTGGGATACTAGGTTCTTCTTTGTCTCTTGTTATAGTCTTTGTTTTAAAGTCTACTTTTTGTCTTATAAAAATATTGCTACCCCAGTTTTTGTTTGTCTGTTTGTTTCCATTTTCATGAAATATCTTTTTCCATCTCTTTACTTTCAGTCTCTGTGTGTCTTTTAATCTGAAGTGCGTCTCTTGTAGGTAGGATATGTTAGGGTCTTGTTTTCTTATATATTCAGCCCTCCTATCTTTTGATTGGAGCACTTAATCCATTTACTTTGAAAGTAATTGTTGACATGTATGTAGTTATTGCCACATTATTATTCGTATTTTTTCATTTTGTTTTCATCTTAAAGAAGTCCCTCTAAGATTCCTTGTAATACTGGTTTGGTGGTGATGAACTCCTTTAGCTTTTTCTTGTCTGGGAAGCTCTTTATTTGTCTTTCAATTCTAAATGATAGCTTTGCTGGGTAGAGTAATCTTGGATGTAGGTCCTTCCTTTTCATCACTTTGAATATTTCCTGCCAACCCCTTCTAGCTTGCAAAGTTTCTGTTGAGAAATCAGCTGATAGTCTTATGGGGCCTCCCTTGTAGGTAACTAACTACTTTTCTTTTGCTGCTTTTAAGATTCTGTCTTTGTATTTAACCTTTGGCGTTTTAATTATGATGTGTCTTGGTGTGGGCCTCTTTGGGTTTATCTTGTTTGGACTCTGTGTTCTTCTTGGGCTTGTATGTCCATTTCCTTCTCCAGGTTTTGGAAGTTTTCTGTCATTATTTCTTCAAATAGGTTTTCAATTCCTTGCTTTCTCTCTTCTCCTTCTGGTACTCCTGTAATGCGACTGTTGGTATGCTTGATAATGTCCCAGAGGCCCCTTAAACTCTCCTCAATTTTTTTGGATTCTTTTTTTCTTTTTTGCTGTTCTGGTTGGGTGTCTTTTGCTATCTTATCTTCTCCATTGCTGATTGGATACTCTGCTTCATCTAATCTACTGTTGATTCTGTAATGTATTCTTTGTTTCCATTATTGTATCCTTTATTTCTGACTGGTTCATTTTTATGGTTTCCGTCTCCATTTTTATGCTTCCTGTCTTTCTGTTGAAGTTCTCCCTGAGATTATTGAGCATCCTTATTGAGCATTCTTGGAACTCTGCTTCTGATAGATTGCTTGTCTCCATTTTGCTTAGTTCTTTCTCTGGAGCTTTGTTTTGTTCTTTTATTTTGGACATGTTTCTTTGTCTCCACATTTTAACTGCCTCCCTGTGTTTGTTTCCATGTATTACGTAGGGCTGCTATGTCTTCTGGTCTTAGTAGAGTAACCTTATATAGTAGGTGTGTTGTGGGGTTCAAGTCATGTTTTTTCTTGTCACCTGAGCCACATACTCCAGGTGTGTCCCTTGTGTGGGTTGTGTGTGCCCTCCTTTTGTAGTTCAGCCTTGGTTGCTATTTGCATATCAGTGGGAGGGATTTACCCTACCGCTCATTGTTTGTGAGGACTGGCCATGACTACAGTGGAGGAGTTGTGGTGCAGGGGCTGGCCCTACAGAGCAGGATCAGCCTCAGGAGGGCTCTGGTGTCTGACCAATCCACCTCTCATTTATGTCATTCTTGGAGGCAGCCTAGTGATGCTCCAGCTCGTTTTGAAACTGGCCACTGGGGGTGCCAGCCTCAGGACAACCTTGGAGGGGATCTGCTGCAGGTCAAGTTCAGCCACAGCCCACAACCCACCTGGGGCCACCTGGCAGGAGCAACAAAGAAATCCACAAATGGCTGCCACCTGTGCCATGCTTGGAAGTGCCTTGAGAGGCCGGCTGCTGCTAATGCTGGGCTTAGCGCTGCTCAGCCAGAGGTATAGGACACGCTCAAACCAGATGACGCTTGGCTGGGTTCCGCAAACCTTTGAGAAACCCTAAAAAAGTCTGCAGTATAAGCTAAGGCATGTGGTTTGTGTGGATAAAGTTACTGGAAGTAGCTTGTGCCCGAAAGTTGGGCAGGGAGGGTTCTGACTGGGACGTGGTGAATGAGCAGCATTAGCCAGCTTTTAGGAGACTCAGATAGGCTGCTGCCTGCATATGCATGCTGGGAAGAGGGAGAACCTGATAAAGAAACAATTTGGCCTCCACCAGTTCCTCCATTCAGGATAAAGCTGCCCCTCCAGCCCCCATCCCAAGCTAGACAACTCAATTCCCCACCATACATCTCTGCGGCCTTTCCAGCTGCTGCCACAGCACTGGAGCACAGAGCCAGTGATTGCATCAGCGTGTCAGTCCATGTGCGGGCCCTTTCAGAGGAGCTGCTGGGACTCCAGAAGCCCTTGATTTCACTCAGTCACAATCTACACTCGTTTTCACAACCAGAAACTATGGGGACAGCTCTCCCCAGCACTGGGACCCTGGGCTGGGGTGGGTCTGGGAACTCTCACTCCTCCAGGGGTGGAGGGACCTCCACAGGCGAGATATGCTTCCCAATTTTTAATGATCACACTCGGGTGTGAGACCAGCCGGTTCTGCATTTCTGCCCCTCTTACCAGTCTCAAAGTGGCTTCTTCTGCACGTTCTTAGTTATAGGGCTTTTGTTCAGTAAGATTTTAGGTGATTCTCAATGATGGTTGTTTGTAGTTTGGTTGTAATTTTGATGTGGTCATGAGAGAAGGTGAATGCAGCGTTTACCTACTGTGCCATCTTGACTGGAACCATCTTGGCTATTGTTAATAGTGCTGCAATAAACATGAGAATGAAAATCACTTTTCAAGATTCTGATTTCTTTTCTTTTGGCTAAATACCCACAAGAGGGGTTGCTGGATCATATGGTAGTTTTATTTTTAATTTTTTGAGGAACCTCCACACTGCCTTCCATAATGGCTGCACCAATCTGCATTCCCACCAACAGTGTATGAGGGTTCCTTTTTCTCCACAGCCTCTGCAACACTTGTTACTATTTGTCTTGTTGATGATAGCCATTCTGACTGGGGTGAGGTGATATCTCATTGTGGTTTTTATTTGCATTTCTCTGATGATTAGTGATGTTGAGCATTTTTTCATATGTCTATTTGCCATTTGTATGTCCTCTTTGGAGAAACGTCTCTTCAGGTCCTCTGCCCATTTTTCAATTGGATTGTTTGTTTTTTTTGTTGTTGAATTGCATGAGTTCCTTGTATATTTTGGATATTAGCCCTTTATCGGAGGCACTGTTTGCAAAAACCTTCTCCCATTCAGTTGGTTGCCTCTTTATTTTGTCGATGGTTTCCTTTGCTGTGCAGAAGCTTTTAAGTTTCATATAGTCCCATTCTTTTATTTCAGCTTTTACTTCCCTTGCCTTTGGAGTCAAATTCATAAAATGCTCTTTGAACCCAAGGTCCATAAGTTTAGTACCTATTTTTTCTTCTTTGCACTTTATTGTGTCAGGTCTTATGCTTAAGCCTTTGATCCATTTTGAATTAATTTTGGTACATGGTGACAGATAGCACTCCAGTTTCATTCTTTTGTACATAGCTATCCAATTCTCCCAGCACCATTTATTGAAGAGGCTGTCTTTCCTCCATTGTATGTTTTTAGCTTCTTTGTCAAAAATTATCTGTTCATATTTATGTGGTTTTATTTCTGGGTTCTCAATTCTATTCCATTGGTCTATGTGTCTGTTTTTCTGCCAATATGATGCTGTTTTGATTATTGTAGCCCTGTAGTACAAGCTAAAGTCAGGGAGTGTGATACCTCCAGTATTGTTCTTTTTTCTTAAGATTTCTTTGGCTATTCGGGGTCTTTTGTGATTCCAAACAAATCTGATGATTTTTTGTTCTATTTCTTTAAAAAATGCCATTGGGATTTTGATGGGGATTGCATTAAATCTGTGTAACTATGTTGATTCTTCCAATCCATGAGCACAGAATGTCTTTCCATTTCTTTGGGTCTTCTTCAATTTCTTTCAAAAATGTCTTATAGTTCTCAGCATATAGGTCCTTCACATCCTCGGTTAAGTTTATTCCTGGGTATTTTATTCTTTTTGCTGCAATTGCAAAAGGAATTGTTTTTTCTATTTCTTTTTCTGAGATTTCATTGTTAGTATATAGGAATGCAATGGACTTTTGTACATTGATTTTGTAGCCAGCAACTTTACTGTATTTGTTGATTGTTTATAATAGCTTTTTGGTGGAGTCTTTAGGGTTTTCTATATATAGCATCAGGTCATCTGTAAAGAGTGATAATTTAACTTCTTAATTCCCAATTTGGATGCCTTTTATTTCTTTTTCTTACCTGATTGCTCTGGCAAGGACTTCCAACACTATGTTGAAAAGCAGAGGTGATAGGGGACAGCCCTGTCGTGTTCCTGAACGTAGAGCAAAGGGCTTCAGGTTTCACCATTAATTATGAGATTAGCTGAGGGCTTGTAATATATGGCCTTTTTTTATGTTAAGGTATTTTCCTTCTGTACCTATTTTATTAAGTATTTTAATCATAAATGGATGTTGTATCTTGTCAAATGCTTTTTCTGCATCAATTGATATAATCATATGATTTTTGTCCTTTATTTTGTTTATGTGATGTATCACATTGATGGATTTGCGGATATTGAACCATCCTTGTGCCCTGGGGATGAACCCCAGTTGGTCATGTTGAATAATCTTTTTAATGAATTGTTGTATTCGATTTGCTAGAGTTTTGTTTATGATTTTTGCATCTGTATTCATCAGAGATATTGGTCTGTAGTTTTCTTTTTTTGTGTTGTCCTTACCAGGTTTTGGTATCAGGGTAATGTTGGCCTCATAAAATGAGTTAGGGAGTACTGTCTCGTCTTCAATTTTTTGGAAGAGTTTGAGCAGGAGTGGTATTAGATCTTCTTTGAAGGTTTGGTAGAATTCACTAGTGAAGCCATCTGGTCCCGGACTTTTGCCTTTGGGAAGGTTTAGGATGACTGGTTCAATTTTGTTACTGGTGATCGGTCTGTTTAGATTTTCCAGTTCTTCATGGTTCAGCCTTGGAAGACTATATGTTTCTAAGAACTTGTCCATTTCTTCTAGGTTATTGAATTTGGTGGCATATAGTCCTTCATAGTATTCTTGGATGATCCTTTGTATTTCTGTGGTGTCCGTGATAACTTCCACTTTTTCATTTCTGATTTTGTTAATTAGTGTCTTCTCTGTTTTTATCTTAGTGAGTCTAGCCAAGGGTTTGTCAATTTTGTTAATCTTTTCAAAGAACCAGCTCTTTGTCACATTAATTTTTTTAATTGTTTCTTTGTTCTCTATTTCATTTAGTTCTGCTCTGATTTTTGTTATTTCCTTTCTTCTGCTGACCTTGGGTTTCACTTGTTCTTTTTCTAGTTCTTTAAGGTGTAACATGAGGTTATTTATTTGGGGTTTTTCTTGCTTCTTGAGATAGGCCTGTAGTGATATAAATTTCCCTCTTAAAACTGCTTTTGCTGTATCCCAAAAATTTTGGTAGGATGTATTTTCATTGTCATTTGTTCTTATGTATCTTTTGATCTCTCCTCTAATTTCTTCTTTGACCCAGTCGTTCTTTAAAAGTATGTTGTTTAATCTCCATGTATTTGTGTTTTTTCCTGCTTTCTTTTTGCAGTTGATATCCAATTTCTAAGCCTTGTGATCAGAGAATATGCTTGGTATGAGTTCAATCTTCTTAAATTTGCCTTTTTGTTGTTGTCTATTATTTCTGTGTGGTAGTATTTCTATGATGTTTCCCTCTGTTTCTTCTTTTATTACAGTATATATTTCAGTTCTGGATTTTTTTTTTTTTTTGAGTGCTTACCCTTAAGTTTATGTAAAAGAAAGTTTGATATTTAGAGTGTTCCATTTTCTTCAGCACGCTTACTTTCTCCATTCCTATATTCCGGTTCAGGGCTTTACTGTCCCCCTTTTTATGTTTCGGTTGCCACAAATTGTCCCTGTTGATGGTGGTCGAATAGCCTCCTTTAGTATTTCTTGTAGTGCAGGTCGTGTATTAGAAAATTTCCTCAGCTTCTGCATGTCTGGAAAGGTCTTTATTCCTCCTTCATATCTAATGGATATCTTTGCTGGATATATTATTCTTGGGTCATAATTTCTCTCTTTCAATAGTTTGAATATTTGGTTGCACTCCCTCCTGGCTTGTAGAGTTTCTGCTAAAAAATCTGATGATAATCTAATGGGCTTTCCTTTGTAGGTTACCGTCTTCTTTTCCCTGGCTGCCTTGAGGATTCTTTCTTTGTTGTTGATTTTAGACAACTTCAATACCATGTGCCTTGGAGGAGGCCTGTTTGGATTGAGGTAATTAGGTGTTCTATTTGCTTCTTGGATTCGAGGATCCAGTTTTGTCCACAAGTTTGGGAAGTTCTCATCAACAATTTGTTTGAACATATTCTCTGTTCCCTTCTCTCTTTCTTCTCCTTCTGGTATGCCTATTATTCTTATATTGCTGTTTCTGATGGAGTCAGAAAGTTCTTGTAGAGTTCTTTCATTTCTTTTAAGTCTCAAGTCTCTTTCTTCTTCCTTCTGTGTAAATTCCAGGTTTCTATCTTCAATGTCACTGATTCTTTATGCCATCTGGTCAACTCTACTACCTAAGCTGGTTATTTCATTCTTAATTTCTTCTATTGAGTTCTTAATCTCCAGAAATTCTATTTGGTTCTTTTTTAAAATTTCAATCTCTTTCGTAAAATGTTCATGTTGTTCTTTGATTATGTTTCTGAGTTCATTAAACTGCCTTTCTGTGTTTTCTTGCATCTCGTTGAGTTTTTTCATAACTGCAATCTTGAATTCTCTATCATTTAAGTCACATATTTCCATATCTTTAAGTTCCTTTTCTGGAGATTTTTCACTTTCTTTCTGAGCTGTCTTGTTGCCTTGGTTATTCATGGGAATTACTGATTTATTATTTATCTTCCTAGACATCTACAGGAGTGGCTTCTGCAACAGGTTGATAGGAAGAGGTCTTTCTTTTGTTTTCCAGTACTTGTTGGTAGAATGTTTTATTTTTTCTCTGACTGCAGCCTTTTTTCTCTCTCTCACACGGTAGTGCTATGTTTTCTCTGCACTATCCCAGCTTCTCACACAATGGGGGGATTCCCTGGGAGACAGGCTTCTCTTCTGTTAATAGTTTGCCTGGGTCACAGGGCGCAGTGTCCGTGTGGGTATGTGGAGAGCTTTTGAAGTTCCAAAGCTCTTCCTGCACCAGATTCAGAGTCCATATGTTTCAGCAGTTCTGTTTACTCCTGCAGGGATCTGCCCAGATAGGTGGGGCCAGGGACAGGGTGAGTTGTGAGAGGTGGCCCAGAACAATGGCAGCAACCACCACCATAGCTGGTCCTGCTTCCACAGTTCCCTTCCCTTTGCCAGAACTAGTTGGGCTGCGAATCTGTGTCTGCGGTCCACAGTTCTCAGAACAGTTAATATTCTGTTCTTTTGATCTGACACTGCTACTGTTCCGCTTCTAGCACTGGGCAGGTGGGGGCAGGGCGAGCTCTGGGATGGTAGGGAGGGGGCGGCTAGTCTCAGTGCCTAAGGCTTCCATTCTCCGTTCAGCAGTGAGGACTTCAGCCTTCTTTCCCTCAGTCTTTTCTCCGAGGTCTCTGCTGTGAGCGATGGGTTCAGCTGTGTTATATGCTGTCCCCTCAGCCCTGTGGGCCATAAGCGGAGCCCTAGCAGTCTGAGTTCTTCCCTCTACCACAGCTGTGGTAGTTTTGGGAAGCAGCGAGCTCGGGGCACTGAGCCAGGTCTGCGTCCTGTGCCCGCGTGGCTCCGTCTCCACACTTCTGCCCCCCTCCTCCCCTGCTCGCATGATTCACCCACCTTTAGGTGAATTCAGTAGTGGGCCTCTTCGTCTTGCCTGTCTGCTGTGCAGGGAGTCCTTTGTGAAGTTTTTGTTGTTCTGTTAGTTGTAAATTCTAGGGGAGCTTTACAGAGGCTCACCTCACGCCGCCATTTTGATTGATAATCTTAGTTATTACCATTTTAACACATATTTACGTTCTGTCCCCCTCCCCTTTTTCTTAAACAAGTCCCTCTAACATTCCTTGTAATACTGGTTTGGTGGTGATGAACTACTTCAGCTTTTTCTTGTCTGGGAAACATTTCATCTCTCCTTTAATTTTAAATGAAAGAGTTGAAGAGTAGAGTAGTTTCGGTTTCAGACTCTTGTTTTCCCTCCCTTTGAATATTTCATGCCAATTCCTTCTAACCTGCAAAGTTTCTGTTGAGAAACCGGCTCACAGTCTGATAGGAGCTCCCTTGTAGGTAAATAACTACTGTTGTCTTCCTGCTTTTAAGGTTCTCTCTTTGTCTTTAACCTTTGACATTTTAATTATGATGTGTCTTTGTGTCGTCTTCTTTGGGTTCATGTTGTTTGGGACTCTGTGTGCTTTCTGGGCTTGTATGTCTATTTCCTTCACCAGGTTAGAGAAGTTTTCTGTCATTATTTCTTCAAATAGGTTTTCAAAACCTTGTTCTTTCTCTTATCCTGACATCCTTATGATGCAAATATTGGTACTCTTGATGTTGTCCCAGAGGCCCCTTAAACTATCCTGCATTTTAAAAAGAATTCCTTTTCATTTTGCTGTTCTGATCATATGTTTTCTGCTTCTTTAAATTCTAAATCACTGATTCAACCCTGTTTCATCTAATGTATTTTTTTTTCTTTTTTTTGTTTTTTAGTTTCAGGTGTACAAAACAATGTAATAGTTAGTCGTTTATACCACTCATAAAGTGATAACTCCCCTCCCTCAATCTATTATCCTTCTGACATCATATATAGCTGTTACAATTAAAATTCCATTGACTCTATTTCCTATGCTCTACTCCACATCCTGTGTTTGAATTATATATATATATATGTATATATATACACATATATATGTGTATATATATATATATATATATATATATATATATATAAAATTATAGTTGACATTCATTATTATTCAGCTTCAGCTTCAGGTGTACACTGCAGTGGTCAGGCATCTACACCGTCCGTGAAGTGGTCTCCCTAATAAGACAAGTGTCCATCGGATACCCTATAAAATCTTTACAACATTATTGATTATATTCCCCAAACTGACTTTCATATCCCCATGGCAATCTTGTGGTTACTAATTTGTTTTTTCTAATCCCCTCACCTTCTTCCTCATTCCTACCCTCTCTCATCTAGCAACCCTCAGTTTTTTCTCTATATCTCTGAGACTGTTTCTGATTAGGTTGCTCATTTATTCTATTCTTTAGGTTCCACATATAAGTGAGATCATATGGTATTTGTCTTTGTCTGACATATTTCACTTAGCATGATGTTCTCTAGGTCCATCCACATCATTGCAAATGCTAAGATTTCATCTTTATGGTCGAGTATCATCTAATGTACTATTGATTTCTTCTAATGTATTCTTTATTTCAGTTATTGTATTCTTCATTTTTGACTGGTTCTTTTTAAAGGATATCTTTTGAAACGATATCTATATCTTTTTTTTATGCTTGCTATCTCTCTGTTGAAGTTTTGACTAAGTTCCTATTAACAATTGTTTTGAACTCTGCATCTGGTAGATTTCTTGCCTCTATTTTTTTTAGTTCTTTTTCTGGAGTTTTCTCCTGTTCTTTCATTTGGGACATAGGCCTTTGTTTTCTAATTTTGGCTACCTCTCTGTGTTTGTTTCTATGTATTAGGTAGATCTGCAAATCTCCCAGTCTTTGTCAGGGGACCTTATGTAGTAGGTACCCTGTGATTCCTGGTGGTGCAGTCTCCCTAATCACTTGTGCTGGGTGCTCCAAGAGTGTCCCTTGCGTGTGTTGTGTGTTCCCACCTGCTGCAGTGGAGCCTTGATTGCTGTGGTCTCATTGGTGGGTCAGATTACCCCTCAGGTTGACTTGCTTTGGGGTTGGCCATGTCCACAGATTACGGGCTGCTGTCTGTGTGGGCTTAACCTATGGTTGGGGATTTGTCCCAGCAGTCTCTGGTGTCTGCTGAGATTACTCTTTGTGTGTACCATTTGTTGGTCTAATTGGGGGGTGCTCTGCGATGGTCTGAAGTTGGACTCTGAGTATGGGTTCTGGAGCATCTTGGGAGGGGCTCTGGTGCAGGCCCTGGTCAGCCACTATTTGTGACTGGCCTGGGAATACCAAGTAGAAGCTACAAGGTGATCTGCAGTTGGCTGATGTTTTTGCTTGACCTAAAGGTGTGTGGGAGAGACCATGCTATGAAGCAAGGTTGGCTGCCACCTGTACTGGGCCTGGGGTAGCTCCACAAAAAGCCCATGGCACCCCAAGGCCTCCTGCCTCCTGCTGGCTTCCTGTAAGTCTCAGCCACTGATAGAGTCTCATGTGGAATTCAAGTTGGGTGAGTTGTGGTCTCAGGGACTCACCAAGGTGAACCAAGTTGTATTCACCAGGTTAATGTAGATTGTGGTTTGATGCCAGTGTTGAACCTGGAGTTTTTTGCTTAAGGCTGAGAGCACACTACGGCAAGCTGCCACCTGCCTGAGACCCACTAATCCCTGAGAGTTGTCCAAGAAAGACTAGCATGGGCCAGGGATGGTTACTGGCCAAGAAAGTGCCTCCAGCGTGTGTGAGTTGGGTCGGGGCAGTGTCCCAGGGAGTCATCAGGGATGAGTGAGTGGAATTCACCAGGTCAATGCAGATTCAGAAGGGGGACTCAACACAGGAAAATTGTGCCTGCCTACTAGTTGCATGGGAGGAGGATTTACACAGGGAAAATGGAAAAGCTCCCTCCAGTCTTTACCCTGCAGCCACGCAACTCAGTCTCTCCCTGTATGTTTCTCACACCTCCAGTGTCACTGTCCCTTTGTTGGAGCCCAGAGTGAGTGCCTGTGAGCAAGCGAGTCTGTGTGTTGGCCCTTTAAGAGGATGTCTGTGTTTTCAGAAACCTTCTATCTCACTTTGGGGGGCAGAATCCACACTGTTTTTCACAACCAGATGTTGTGGGGGCTCTTCCTCTTAGCACTGGTACTCTAGGCTGGGGAGCCCAGTGTGGGGCTCAGGTCCCTCACTCTGCTCGGGGGGCATTGGCATGAGCATGATA
The DNA here is from genome assembly GCF_057876585.1 of Rhinolophus sinicus. Taxonomy (NCBI): domain Eukaryota; kingdom Metazoa; phylum Chordata; class Mammalia; order Chiroptera; family Rhinolophidae; genus Rhinolophus; species Rhinolophus sinicus. Next base: position 136,164,682 of record NC_142502.1, on the reverse strand, counting down.
TTTCTCCTGATTCTCAACCATCACACTCAGGTGTGGGGTTAGCATGTTTCGCGTCTGTGCCCCTCCTATCAGTTTCGATGTGGCTGCTTCTTTATATCCTTAGTTATAAGACTTCTGTTAAGCTAGTCTTCAGATGGTTCTTCAGGTTGATTTTTCTATAATTTAGTTGTAATTTTAATGTGGTCATGGGAAGAGGCAAGTACAGCGTTTATCTACTCTACCATCTTGTCCATCTGTAATAATTCATTTTTTATATTAGTTTTCTCAATGAGAGTTTGTGCATGGTAAACTCCTATGGTCTTTGTTTATAAAAAAAAAGTCTATATTTCCCTCAATTTGGAATTATACTATATACGTACATTTTTCTTCCTTCCTTCTTTCCCCTCCCCCATTATTTTAATAAATAGAACAGTGGCATGTTGGAGTCCACTTGTACTGGCACATGAGAACCAATTGTCTTTATTGCTTCCCAAATCCATCTTCAGTGACACTTAGCTTGAAATGAAAAATACACACATAATGGAAATTTTCAAATGCTACAAATCAAAGTTTTGTTTTGTTTTTGGTTTTGAGATCTGGTCATTAAATGTTTGCCAGCACATCACTGCATATTGAGCACCTAAAATATGCCAGACCCTGTTTTAGTTGTTTGATCTGTCAGGGAACAAAACAGATAAAAATCCTTGTTTTTAGAAACTTACAGTCTAGTGGACAGAGATAGCAATAATTAATTCATTAAATAGTGAAACAGTTAATAGTATTTTGAATGATCACAATGTCTGTGGTGAATACATAAAGTGGGGGAGGGGATAAGGAGTGTTGGGCGGTGGGCAGATTTGCAAAGGAAGTCTCACCAGGAAGGTGATATCTGAGCAAAGTTCAGAGGATGTGAGGGAACAAGGTTTACAGATATTTGGTGGAAGAGTGGACTAAGTAGAGGAAACAAGAGCAAAACCCTGAGGTGGAAGGGTATGCAATATCTGATGTGTTCAAGGAACATCAAGGAGTCTATTGTGCCTGAGCAAGATGAAGGTTGAGGATGGGGTGGGAAGAATACTTTGAGACAAATTCAAAGGAGAACAAAAATCAGCGTGCATAAGGTAATGTCATTCAAGGTAAAGACTTAGCTTTTTTTTCTGAATGATATGGGAAGCCATTGGGGGGTTTTGGTACAGCAGTAACATGATCTGTCATAGATTTAAGGTAACCACTCTAGCAGCTCTGTTGAAAATAGACGCTAAGCCTTAGTGAAATGATTAACCAACAGAACGTGGCATAAGTGATGTCCTAGGAATTTCAAGGATGAGTGATAAGAACCCTTGCAGCTTCTGCCTGTGTCTCTTGAATATTTACTTTGGGCATTAGCTACCATGTAAGTAGATCTAGGACTCTGAGACTACCATGCTGTAAGGAATTTAGAACCCTTCATGGAAATTGAAATGCAGAACTGACTCTTAACTGTAGAGCCACCCTAGCCTAAGCACCAAACCTGTAAATGAATAAACTTTCTATGCCTCCTGCCTCAGACTGCCCAGCTGAGCATGTCACCCCCAGAACAGTGATAGCTGATAATATACTGTTACTTTAAGCCATTAAGTTTTAGGGAAGTTTATTATGCAACAATAGGTATATTAAAGCAATGAGACTATATGAGCTCATAAGAGAGTGAGAGGAGATTAAGGAAGAGATCCAAACATTGAACCCTGATATGTTCCACCATTTAGATGTTGGAGAGATCATGATGAACAAACCGCAAAAAATATTAAGGGCAAAACTGACAGTTATTATCCCTCTGTGCTTTAAAGATTTTACTCTATTATCTTCTGAAATCTTTTTCTAGAAAAGATAAATCTCCTGTCAGTCTTGGTATTTCTTTTAAATAACATATCGTTTTTCCTAGCTTTTAAGATTTTCTATTTTTTTAATGTTTTAGAATTTCACTCTGTAGTTAAGTGTGAATTATTTTTAATTTATCTTAGAAGTTGGAGTCCATGGTTTATTTGAGGACATAGATTTTCAGTTCTGGAGAAATTCCAGTCATTAATTTGGCAAAAATTTCTTCTCTACTCTTTGCTGTAGTCTGTGAGATTCCTGTTACAGATATGTTGACATCTCTCAATATTTTTCTCTTATGGCTCTAGACATATGTAGGCATGTGTGTGTGTATGTATGTATGTACATGCACATATGTGTATGTACCATTTTTTTCTGTCTTCACTGTTGGGCTTTGAGTGAATCCTTATACCATTATGTGATTAACTCTCTCTTCAACTGTACTCTTTCTCAAATTCATCTTATTTATTGATTTAAAAAGTTTTAGTGTTCATATGTTTACTTTTAAGATTTTTAGTTATCTCTGTTCTATGTCTGCCTGTCCTTTTGAAAATTTCTGCTTTTGCTTTTATTTGATAGTTTCCTTTTTATGGCTTAATTTCCTTCATTTATGTCATTGAAGGACCTAACATGTTCATTTAAAAGTCATTCAGAATATTGTATCAAATTAATTATTAGAATAAATTCAAGCCTGTATTAAATTTATTAAATGTCTTTCTTAGTATTAGACATCATCATTTTATTTTGAAATTTATTTCATCTATTAAAAATTTTGGCTTCCCATGGGTCCTATAATCTGCTTGCCTACCTGTGTGCAGAGCTGGTAGTAGTTTTCTTCAGTCTGCTTTCATGAATAGCAGATCCTTCACCTAACCCTGTCTTCAGCAGTGAATCTAGCTCTGATTCCCTGCCCGGCTTAGTGGATCATTTTTATTTCCCATTACTTCATAGGAGCTGAACTTCTAATTGCTCCTGTTTACTTCTTGATCCAGACAGAGTCCAGGTGCCATTTTGCATTTCTTTTCCATGTTTGTTCCATTTGCCTCCTGTTTTTGAACCATTTATACTTGATATGTGTATATCTGTATATCTATCTATCTATCTATCTATCTGTCTATCTATCTATCTATCTATCTATCTATCTATCTATCTATCTATCTATCTATCACTGGTAAGTATTTGGAGCAGAAAGAGTGTTTCTGAGTATGAATTTGCTGGTCTATCTTCCCTGAGTTCTTACTTTATATCCTTTTGTTGGAGATTTAGTAAAGAGTTTGTTACCTGAATTCTGTTAATTGACCCTATTCCCCTCTTGGGTTTTTGTAGATAAATTAGAGTCCAAATCTGAATCAAGGAGTACAAAGTGTTCTAAAGTACAGGCCTATCGAGTAAAATGAATTGGAGAACTTAGTGGGGCCTCTTCTCCTTTATCTAATCCTAGACTGTGGGATCTACTAACTCTGACTTCCTACTGCCCTCTCCCACCCCATCCCACTTACAGGTCCTGAGGCTTAAAATGGTAGTCACTCTTTGCTGGAGTGGTGGTGGTGGGGGTCCCTACCTTGATGATCTTACCTGAAGAGCTAAGTGAACCAAGATGTCAGGTGATGGGAACCATACCTATACAATAGGGTATCAGCTCTCTCCGATTTTCAATTATATTTGTCACTCTTCCTTCCTATGGAAAGATCGGTTCAGGTTCTATACAGGACCTGGAAATGTTTGAACTTGGTCTGTCCATACCCTGTAAAGACATACAGAGCTGAGAATATAGTATTCCCTCGGTACTTCTGATACAATAATTCCATTTCAGGAAACCAATTCTAAGGAAGTAATCAGAGATGTGATCAAGATTTATGAATAAATATGTTTGCCTTACTTTTACTTATAATAGTGAACAATTGATGGAAAAACCCTAGTGTCCAAAATTATAGTTGACCTGTATCATGGGACATTATGTAGCTTTTATTTTCAGGGTTATTAGTAACATGTACATGGTCACAATGTAATGTTAAATGGAAGAAAGCAGAATTAAATGTTGCAATATATGCTATCATTTTAAATTTCAAAGCAGAATAAGAAACATAGAAAAAAGTTGACAGAAAAAGACAACTAGAAGAAAATATATCCATATATCAATAGTATGCCCCTCTGTATTTTCAAAAGTTTCTTAAATAATTATATAATATTGTTACAATAAAAAAAATATACTGGCAAGTTAAGAGATATCTATCTATTCAGTAACAGATAATAAATTTTGATATATAAAGTGACATAGTAAAAAATTGGGGATTACGCTGATGTCTAAACACCTACTATTATGAAGAAGCTTTACTGTATGTAAATGTATATAACTTTCTATTCTAGATAGTTAATGTAGAGATAAGGAAATGAATGTTAATTGTTGCATATAATATTTAAATTTTGCTTACAGGCATTTAAAAAAATCTCTTGAAGAAAATAAGATCACATACAATCATTTTTTTGTAAATAATATTTTTATGTGCAACATATGTACAATTATTTAAAGTTAATGTTAATAAATTTTTATTTAAGGAATTCACTATGTTGTGATTCCTTCTACTGCCTTAGTTCCTGAGTTTGAGTCTTAATTCCTTTTAAATATAGTTTTTGTTCACTCCACAGTTGTCCTGTCAGTCAGTCAATCCTATATAACAGGAATAGAGATGATCATGTGATCATATCAAACTATCTGGTTACTAGCACCTGAAAGGATTAGAGAGACAAAGCACATCTGCATGACTTCAGAGATCTAGGCGCTCACTATTCAGTATAATAGCCACTAGCCATGGCTATTGTAAAATCTTGCTGATTGCCGATGGCTATTACAAAATCACATGCAGCTTATGTTACTTATACTGGACAGTCAGCTCTAGGCAATGTAAATAAAGCAAGGGTTAATAAAATGTTCCCAATAGGCTGGATGCTAGCAAGGTAGCAGAAAGAAAACCTAGTGGGAAACAACAATAATTTTATAACAAGACGACAAATGTCTCATTAGGTAAAGTGCATGTTGGCATAAAAATGGATGTAATTTATTTTTGAATTTTTTGGCTAATCAAATGACATATGTTTTACTGTCTTGCAGTTATAATGAGCAATACTTAATTGAAAGCTAATTGAATAGTCTAGGCAGCAATTATCTTGCAATAGAGATGCCAAATTTGACATGAGGAGGCAGGTGAGCAGAAAGCAGAACTTATGCAGTTACTCCTCTGGGAGATGGAAAAGAAGGGACCACACCAAGCTTACTACAATGAAAGACTGTGAAGATCTTTCCTAAACTGCACTGTTTCTTTGTTGAACTTTGCTTACATTTTCTTTATCAGGTGAAGCGTGGTCAAACTAAAGCTGACGTAGCCAGTGTTCATTAGTTCACAAATGCAAATCTATAGACATCTTTTGAACCCAAGCCAGGGAGATGCGAACGAGCCTCACTCACTTTCATTCATTCAGACACAGGTTATATGTAATATATGTAATATAACCTGGGTAAGTGTCCTTTAGCACATGAGGTAGAATACAAAAAAAGAAAAGAAAACTCTTTTAGAATCAGAGGAAAATTGAGCAGAATTCATCAGTTGAATTTAAATGGAATCTTTTTGTTTTTGGAGACATTTCAAAATTTTATATATTTATGATTTTATATGTATTATATGTATTTATGTATGTATGTGTGTTTGTATGCAGAAATGTATATATGTTTCCTCTGATTTACTGAGACATAGTTTGCGTGTGATAAATTCCCTCATTTAAATTGTCCGATTTAATGAATTCTGGTAGTCGTGTGCATCTGTGAAACCACCAGCATAATCAAAATTTAGAACATATTCATCATTCCTGAAAGTTCCCTTATGCCCCTTTGTAGTCAATCCCCTCCAAGGCCCCCAGCCTGAGGCGACCATTAATGTTTTCTGTCACCATACTTTTGTTATTTCTAGGAGTTCACATAAATGAAATTATACAGCACTGATCTTTTATGTTTGACTTTTTTTCTTAGCATAATGTTTTGAGATTCATCTATGGTGTTCCATATTTTATAGAAGTTACAGTGCAATTGTTATTAGTGAGACCGCAGTCATGAGATGTGTAATGATATTTTTTTCAGTCAACAATGGACTGCATACGAGTATATGACAGTATCCCCACAGGATTATAAAATGGAGCTGAAAAAATCCTATTGCCTAGTGATTCATAATTGTCAACGTTTGTGGTGATTCTGGTGTAAACCAACCTACCCCACTGGTGGTGCCATAAAAGTATAGCACATATAATTATGAACAGTACAGAATACTTGATTTTGATGCACATAAACGTGTTATATAATTAAATACTGAGACAGGAAAAGAGGAAGAAGATAGTTAAATCAAGTGGGTTGGAGTTTGAGAGAGAGGCCAGAAGCACCTATTACATATAAAGGGAGTAAAGATTTAATTTAGCATATCTGTGGATTAGGTACTAAGATCTTCTGTTTTTCAAGACACAAAAGTAAAGGTTTTGCTTCATTTGACGTCATCATTATTGTTGTTGATGGTGGTGGTGGTGGTGGTGGTGTGTGTGTGTGTGTGTGTGTGTGTGTGTTTGGGTGTGTGTGTGTGTGTTTAAGATAAGAGCACTTTTCTGAGCTTGAGTACATGTGACTGAACTTATGAGGTCTATTCATGTATACCTTTTCACTCTCCACTCCACAACAACAGGGAAATGGTGGCATTCACTAAAGTATGTATGTAGCAATTAGAATTTAGGCTGGGACTTGTGGTTTAAACTTTGATCCAGCAGTTTTTCACCATATTTATGCAACTTTTCTAGTCTCAGGAGACATTGTGAGGAAGAGAGGAAAAACTTTGCAAGGCTCTGACTTTAATGAGAAGGACAATGACATTTTTAAAGGAGTGTCTTGAGCATGTTGCATGTTTGTTTTTGACTTTTTTTCTTAGCATAATGTTTTGAGATTCATCTATGGTTTCGCGACATTGGGTAGAGATGCTCTGTGGAGAGACATAGAATAAAGGGCAAGCAAGAGACATTGTGTGAACATTCAGTTGTTTACTAAGACAGTAGCAGGCATGTTTAGTAGGTGGGAGGACAGTTTGCACACTGGCAAGAGGATGTTGTATTGCTTTTAGTTTAATCTCCTATTGAAAAAAAGCAACATTGTATGAGTATGATCTTCGCACCCTTGTCAAAGATCAGTTGAGTGTATATGTGTAAATTTATTTCAAGATTGCCTGGAATGGTAATGGGAGAAAGGATAGAATCTTCAACAAACAATGCTGGGAAAACTGAGTATTTACATGGAAAAGAATAAAATTGAATCTTTCCCCATACACCAAAATCAACTGAAAATATATTAAACACTTAAACATAAGACCCCAATCTGTAAATTTCCTGGAAGAAAACAAAGGCTAAATTCATGATATTGGTTTTAGCAATGGTTTCATAGATATGATACCAAAGGCACAAGCAACAAAAGCAAAAATAGACAAGTGGAACTACATCAAACTAAAAACCTTCTGCACAGCAATGGAAACAAGAGTGAAAAGGCAACATATGGAATGGAAGAATATATTTGTAAGCTATACGTCTGATAAGGAGTTAATATCCAAAATATTAAGGAACTTCTGCAACTCAATAGCAAAAAGAAAAAAAAAGAAACCAAAATAAAAGCAAACAAAGAAACCCCAACAAGCAATACCCCCCTAATAACCTAATTAATAAGTGAGCAAAGGGTTTAAATAGAAATTTCTCTAAAGAACACATAAATAAATGGTCACCTGTACATGAAAAGAAGCTCAACATCATTAATCATCAGGGGAATGCAAATCAAAACCACAATGAGCTATCATCTCACACCTGTCGGAGTGGCTATTATCAAAAAGAAAAGAAGACAAAAGGCAAAAAGTGTTGGCCAGGATGTGGAGAAACTGGAACCCCTGCACACTATTGATGGCAATGTATAATGGTGCAGCCCTTATGGAAACCAGTATGTAGGTTTCTCAAAAAATTGAAAATAGAGCTATCATATGATCCGGTGATTCCACTTCTGGATATTTATCCAAAAGAATGAAAACAAGGGTCTCGCAGAGATAAATGCACGCCTATGTTCACTGCAGCACTATCCCAATAGCCAAGATGTGGAAACGACCTAAATGCCCACCAGCCAATGAATGGATAAAGACAATGTGGTAGATACACACAGTGAATGTGATTCAGACTGAAAGAAAAGAGGAAATCCTGCCACTGTATGTGACAACATGGATGAACCTTGAGGACATTATGCTGAGTGGAGTAGGCCAGTCACAGAAGGACGAATGCTGTATGATGGCACTTACGTGAGATACCTAAAACTGTCAAACTTAAAGAAACAGAGAGTAGAGTAGTGATTGCCAGGAGCTAAGCACAGGGGAAATGGGAAGTTGTTGATCATCAGATATAGTTTCAGTTTTGCAAGATGCCCCCTCACCCCCCACTTCAGCTAGGCCCGTTCTCTTCCCTGAGAATGTATCACTAATAAACCCTGCTTGCATATTAATCAGCTTGCTGACCTTTGATTCTTCACTGTGTCGGCAAGAAGAACCAAGACTCTGTAACATTTTGGTGATGTGACTCGGATTGCACCCTTTGTCTCCAGCCATTTGGAACTCAATGGTAACTGAGGACTGAAGCTGCCTCCTCCAATCAGTCCCATCTCAAGAAGTCACCATTACTGGACGGGAGCCTTGGGTATGCATGAATGTGGCAAAACAGAGGTTATAAAGCTACAAATGGTCATCATGAACAACTATTGACCCCTGGGACCCCAAGCTCCAGACACCTATGGGGTGATGGATGGACACTTCCTCTGCCTCCTCCGATCAATAGTTAGAGAGCAGGGGGAACCCAAAACAGTTACAGCAGGAAGCAGCCAGACTGATCGTCGCCCCAAAGTCCCCAAAGATTTGGGTTCCTAATGGTTGAGGGGGGGAAATGTTAGGTAGAAGTTAGAAAATGTAGGAGGAGGAGCGGTGGGAGGGAGTCCATAGTGCTTACAGAAAAAGCTAATAACTAGTTTTGATTAACTACCTCCAGCCATGCATCTGTTTTTACAACAACAGATGACAAGAGGTGGTATGGAGCAAGACAAGGATCTGAGTTAACAGACCTCCACCCGTCTCAGGATGTCAAGCCCTCCTGTGCATGCACCACTTTCCCTGCCAAATCAATATGTAACTCCCTCCCTCCTCCCACCCAGCAAACTTCAAGTCAGAGGGACAAGGGCTCTCTCTCTCTCTCTCTCTCTCTCCCCCCCTCCCCCTCTCTCTCTCCCCCTCCCCCTCTCTCTCTCCCCCTCCCCCTCTCTCTCACTCTCCCCCTCCCTCCCTCTCTCTCTCTCCCTCCCTCCCTCTCTCTCTCCCCCTCCCTCCCGCTCTTTCTCCCTCCCTCTCTCTCTCTCTCTCTCCCCCCCTCCCTCTCTCTCTCTCTCCCCCTCCCTCTCTCTCTCTCTCCCCCTCCCTCCCTCTCTCTCTCCCTCTATCTCCCTCTCTCCCTCTCTATCTCACTCTCCTTCTTCCACTTCTCCAACCTTGGCTAGGCCCAATCTTATCCCTGTGAATGTATTGTAATACCAGAGGCCTAGGCTTCTCTCTCTCTCCCCCTCTACCCAACTTGGCTACGCCCATTCTCTTCCCAGAGAATGTATCACTAAATAAACCTTGCTTGCATATAAAAAAACAAAAAAACCCCAACACATTTGCATAAGGGTTTTTATCAGTCTAGGATTGGAATTAGGTTTAGAGCTTGAGTGATTTAGGAACAGACTTTGATGATTCTGGATTAGGTGAAGTAGGCAGGTTGCAGTAGCTTAATTGTTACAGGGTCACAGAATGGTTTTCAAGTAATTTGTTTATGAAAACTTTTAGGGATTTAGCTTTTTCCTCCCAGAGCAGTTTGAGGCAACAAGGGTAAATTTACAGTTTTAGTTTTTTAAATTCAGTTCTCATTTTTTATTTTGTTTTTAGAAATGCAGGGGGGCAGAGTCAGCTGGAAATACTGCAAACTACTGTCACTCATTTCTGTATTTCTCATAAGAAACCATAACAACAGACTATTGTAAACTTTTGTGTCTTAAAGAGCACATTTGCACATTACCGATAGAATGGTCAGTATATGTTAAATCTGTTTTGTACTGTGCTTTGCCAACTTTTAATCTGAGATTATTTCCCTTCATTCACCTCCGTTGGATACAAATGTTACTGAATCCTGGAATTTCTCCAACAACTCCTGGGCCACCTTATTCATTGGGTTTCTGATTTTAGAGGTTTGAATCATATTACCTTGTTTACCATTGCATTTTTTAACAAGAACAAGATTTTTAATATATACATGTATTAGCATACAAACAGAAAGTGGAAAAGATAAGGGTCTATGGAGGCAAACGGGTAGGAAAAAAAGGAAGCACCTAGAAACAGCAGTGGCCTCCTGACAGTTTAGCGACTAGAGAAAACTTGTCCAGAGCTTGGTCAGGGGATGAGACCAAGGATAGCAGTTGATATGCAGCTCTCTCTGCTCTCTGCAGTAGAATGATTCAAGTCCAGTGTAGTTCTGAACTTGGTTCAGATGCCTCTTAAACACACACACACAAACGCATACACGCAATACACATACAACACCACACACACACTCCCAAGGAGGCGTGGTCCTCTCGTTTGCTGTAGGCAGAGAACAGGTAAAATGTCACTTATGGGGCTAAGCCCCTTTCCAGTGGACAAAGGCCATTCATGGTTGGAAACTTGGGTCTCTTTGCTGACTCATTTGTGGGTGGAGACATCAGGAGATGGAAGATTGATAGTAGGTGGTGTGTTTTCAAAACCAGGGAGTGGTATGTAAAATAAGAAGTGGTTCTTCCAGGAGACCGGTGGAGACGCGAAAGTGACAGCCCAGGGAGGAGGCGTGATGTCTATAGGTTCGGATCATCGACAGGGTTTGCAAAGGTGCTGTTTACTGGAGCATGGGTGACTGCAGAATTCACCAGGGGTTGTTGCTCACAGCAGCACAGATGAGAGAGGTTTTTGTTTTCTGAGCACCACAGCGCTCTCATGTGGGCTGAGGGGTGGTTTGGGGGCCACCTGCATAATTGGGAACAAGCCTGAGGTACTTTGATGCAGATGGGCCGGTGGAGGAGACTACTAACTTTGGAGGGTTTTCCACACGGCAATAGACTTGGGGTTTGCGAGATCTCCTTCTGGGGCATGGGGCAGCTGTGAATACGAACACCTCAAAAGGGGGAGGAGGAGTCGTGTCCATGTCAGTGACATCAGAATCTGAAGGAGACTGGCCCGTGAGAGGTGGAGATGCATTGGCTGCGGTGGAAGGGACGGCCACAGAGTTGGTGGGCAGGGCAATGAAATGAGGGAGATTGGCAGAAGGGACTGGAAGAGGGGTGGGTAAGGATAAAGCAGGGGGAGGAGAATCTACACACATAGGGGTCAGGGAGTCATTGTTGCAGAAGGGCAGCTGGAAGGAGGTCATAGCAGGTGTGGAGAGGTCAGAAATAGGAGATGTTGTAGTTCTGACTGAATGTAAACGGCCTCCATTCTTATTAGGTGGAATTCCCAAAATGTGATTAGAACTAAGAGGTGGAAGAGATTGGGAATGAACAGGAAGAGGAAAGTGATCAGTATTTTGTGTCAGGGGTGTAGGAACACACAAGGTCGGGAGCCTGGCAGACAGGTCAGCCGCGTTGGCACTAGTGGCGGGGACCTGCCCATTGTGAGTAGCCACAGGCAGGGTGTCTGCAACCACCCCCGGTGGGGTAAAAGGGGCAGACTGAGTGGCACTGAAGTCCGCCATGACCTTCGTTTTATCTTCCACGATCTTATTGCATTGGCAGCTAGGGATCTTCAAGGTGTCCGGGTTTGTGTCAAAAGTTAAGCAAGGAAGCTTGCACGGGACGGGCAGCTCCCCTCGATCCCACAGCAGGGGTGGCAGGGGTAGCGACAGTGGCATGGGCTTTTTGCGTTTGTGGAGCCTACTGCTGGCAGATACCAGTGAAGAGGAGCTCCTGGATGGCATGTCTGATGGTTTGGGGCTTTGCGTCTCCTTACCCGACGTGAGTGAGTCCGGACTGCTGCGCAGATGGTCTTCACCCAGCGCTTCTTTTGTGGGTCTCTCTGGCAGCGGGGAGCAGCTTGCGGTTGGGGCCGACAGCGCTGCTGCTTCGGGATCAGGCTTTGGAGGCGGCTCCTGGGCGTTCTCGCTCCAGCTGGATTGTGGGTGCTGGGGACCGCCGCCCAGAGGCCCAGGACCGCGCTCCACGGAACTGACGGCTCCGTGGGTCTTCGGCGGCCTCGTTGTTAAAGGCAGATCCCCACTGCTCTGGTGGCTGTTCTGATGGTCCTGTCCGTTAGTACCCACGTGATCCTCTTCGTTTTCTGCTCTCGCTTTTTGGGGCTCTTCTTGGATCTTCACCTCCATCTCCTTTGAGCAAGGAAGTGGGATGGGACGGCACTGGATGGTACTGGCATCGTAGACTTGACTATCTGCTGTAGGTGGTGAACGCGGGAGAGTAAATTTTCGCATTGGAGGAGGGATAAATATGGTTCTCGAGGGACCAAACATCCTGGAATCAGAGGTACACAGTCGAGGCTTCTTTGGAGGGTCCTTCCAGGTTACCAAGGGGAGGCTCCCCAGAAAGGAATAGAAGGCCTGCGGTATACATGCCCTCCTCGTCCACTGGGTGTGAAAGGCGGCTGGTATCCTCACACGCTCCGGGTGGCGGGGACCAGGGCGCAGGGCTTGCGCTGGAGCGGCAGGGTGGTTCCGGCCGGGTGGGCCACCATCACGGCCGACCGGGAAAACCACCGGACGACGGCCACCGGGCAAGGTGCGACGGCCACCAGGAAAGGTACGGTGGCGGAATCGAAGTAGAAACTTACAAAACAAATTGCCCATATAGAGGCAGTTGTGCGCCCAACAAACCCGAGAATAGAGTATGAAACTCGGAGAGCTTCTCCTCAGCTTCTATCTGTTCTCTAGTTACAGCGCGCACTGAACTAACTGTCCAGCCAGGCGCTTGTGACGTCTCCCTGGAACACGTCGCAGAGAAAGCTGCACTCAGAAGTCCAGCACGTGAAAAGATGACGTAAAAGGTCAAAGGGCAAGGCCTCAATGGACAGCTAACCCCTTCTGGACCTCCCAGAGCCTGGGACTTCCTGCAGAGGGTTATAGGTGTTTGGCACGAGATGGTCACCATTTGGGGACCATTCAGAGGTCCCATCCACCACGGAGGCCCCATCTTCCAGAGCTCACCCCGCCTGGGCAATGTCTCAGCATGCCTTCCCCAGGTCCGGGAGGCCGCAGCCTGAACAAAGCCAAGGGCTAGAGCGACCCAGATCCAGCCCGAATGTGGCCCACCTTCTCCAGGGACCTCCCCAGTTTCTACGTGAGACCTGGAGCCAAATGCACTTTCTCCATGGCCGCCCTGTCTGCCAGCGTCACTAGCCAGGTGCCAAGGTTTCTGAAGCGTGGACAGGAAGCCCTGACCTGACTGGGTGCTGCACCTCACAGCATCCCTTCATGGCAGGCAGGTTCTTTCTTCATTTCTTTTTTAGAAACTTGGTAAAACAACATTTAAACAGACGGTTCCTCAAGTTGTACAGATCGTAGCAGCTTAGTCAGGATTCTAACTCAGTTTGTGTGATCACAGTATTTCCTTATCACATATTCATCATGTGTTATCATTTTCTTTTCTCTCTCTCTCTCTCTCTCTCTCTCTCTCTCTCTCTCTCTCTCTGTTTTCAGGGTACTCATCACCGTGTTATACTTATAATAAGCACATGCATTGCCGAATAAGAGGTCTTTAGTTCAACTCATGAATCGATCATGGATCATATTGGGTTCTAGTGTCAGAAGAAATAGATTCAAGGAGCACCAGTTGTCAGCATCACTATCCCACATTTCTAATTGAGCCTTGCCACCCAGATTTTCTCTTTGGTCTAGTTTGAAGTATTCAAATATGCAAACATTATGTCTAGATAAATTGTGGCCTATCATGAAAGAAATTTGCCAGTGGGTTATTCCATATAGACTAGAAGCCAACTTCTCCGGCCTTCCTGGAATATGTCTAGCAAGGCATTTCATGCGTGTGTGGCAGCCACAAATAGTCTCTACACTCACTGATCTCTCATCTATGGTGGGTGTGATGGAGGACCAGGAACCAGGTTTGCCCTACATTTGCATTTTTAAGTTAAAAACAAATAGAAAAGAATTCCCAATCATTTTTGCCCCTTCTCATAAGGCAGTTGTCCATCCCTTTTTATTCCCTTTACCTGTCCCTGGACATTTAAGAGATATATGAACAGTGGGATGTTAATGGATAGATTTCCCTAGGTGCTTTACTGCAAACTATACCAGTTATCTCTGTGACTTGAGAAGTGACTGCAAAGAGAAATGCTGCCTCTGTTTTGTAGTACTGATGGCCTGTTCAAGGAAATTGTAGCTAAAACAGTGTTCAGTACTAATCTGGGAATAAAGCCAAGAATTAGGTAGAAAAGCCAGCAAAACAGCTTAGATTGCAATCTGATAGCCCACTCAACCAGCTGGGTAAAGAAATATTAATGGTGTACTGAAATATGATTTCTGACATTCTTTTTAAGTCTCAGAGCTGAGCAATGAAAACATGAACCCCTTTGAGCTACAGAGGCGCTTATAGTAAATTCCAAAATATAAAAAGAGATGTGGTCTTTTTGTTACCACTATATTATTATCTTGCATTAATAGCTGTAATCAAGCTGAGCAAGACTATCATCTTCTATTGAACTATATGGAACTAATTAGATATATGTTACCAAAATAAGATCGGGAGAATGAAAACTTACAAAATGAGGCCTTCTGAAATGATGAGCACATGTAATAATAATATTTCAGGAACAAACCAAAAACAAGACCAAAGAGAGAATGAAATCAGTCATGTGGGTAGAGAGCCTACTTGTCCTACATGCAGACCAGGTAAAAGACACCACACGCAGGGAATGGGGAGGAATATGAAGACAGGAGATCTGAAGATTGTGGTGAGCCCTTCAAAAGAGCAGTCATTCATTGCTAACACCAGGATCTAGTGGGTGCCCAGTTGTGCTTCTTATTGCTACCTTGTTTCCCTGAAAATAAGACCTAGCTGGACAATCAGCTCTAATGTGTTTTTTGGAGCAAAAATTAATATAAGACCCAGTCTTATTTTACTGTAATATAAGGCCCGGTATATTATAATATAATATAATACCTGGTCTTATTTTACTATAAGACCCGGTATAATATAATATAATATAATATAATATAATATAATATAATAAATATAATATAATATAATATAATATAATATAATATAATATAATATAATATAATATAATATAATTTTTGCTCCCAAAGACGCAGTAGAGCTGATTGTCTGGCCAGGTCTTATTTTCGGGGAAACATGGTATCCGGTACATATATAAGGCTAGTCTTCACACTGTTATTTATAAGACTGAAACATTGGAAACAATTTTAATCCCTCTAATTAATGAATTAAAAAATTACATTTGGTATATGTGCATAACAAAACACTAAGCAGAAATTAAAACAAAGTATTTACTTATCTGAGATAATATTTGTGTTTTATGTAATTGAAAAGTGGGATTCAAAATCTTACATAATATATTACTCCATTTATTTACCTAAATGTATGTCTCTGCATAGGAAAAAGATTTACTGACAACATACTAATTTAACATTTAGTACTGGTTATCTTTGGGTGTTGCCATAAAATTGTTGTCTTTATTTCATTTGTTATTGTTACATTTTCCAAGAATTTTTGCTTTAAGTATGTGTTAATCCTAATTAGAAATAAATATATATATATATATATATATATATATATATATATATATATATATATTAAACACTATTTAGAAGAGAATTAAACATAAAAAATCAAAGCCATAAAAGAACTAGGAGAAAACATAGGTGAATATTTATCTCATCTCTATTTAGCAAAAAACTTTCAATTAGTAAAAGCAAAGGAGAAATCCATAATTTTCAAAGCTCAAGATGTTTGGTATTATAAAAAATTTATACAGCAAAAATACTGTTAGCTAAATTAAAAAAAAAAATTAAAAACCTGAAAAATCATTTGCAAAGGTATTAGTAGGAATAGACTAGGTTAGGCTGAAGTAACAAATAGCCCATATCAAGAACTTAACATAATAGTTTACTTCTTGTTCATGTAACATGGCCAGTGTGGAGCAAAAGGAGGGTCCCACTAACGGTAGGTACTCAGAGACCCAGGCTGGTGTAGGCTCCAATGTTATTAATAAAATTTAAAAAATATGTATTAAAATCTTCCATTGGGAAACAGCTCAGCTCTACTGTTTGAATACCTCACTGAGGGTATAGAATAAATTGCAAATTTTATGGGAGGAAAACTCCACCAGCATATAACAATCTAAATACACAATAATAATTATTTATTAAATATGAATAGTATATCCAAATGCCATAATAATATACAACCACTAAAAATAATATTTAAAAGGTTAGAAATGTGGGAATATAGTCTCAATGTATTGTCAAGAGTGATAAACTGTTTTGACTGCATCATAGAGAGTGTATGATTCTTACTAATCAATTTGTATAGAAATATAGTCTGTGTAGCAAAATGATTAAAGTTCAGCAAAGTATTATTAATGGTAAATATTTCTGAATTGGTGTGATGCATAGTAATTATAGTTGATTTCTATTTCATCTTGTATTTTTGTGTGTTCAGAGATGGCTAGTATATGGTAAGGAAAGGGTGAACAGCAGCCCTGTATTTATTCTCTTACTTTCTGGAGGAAAGCCGTGGGAAAGAGGGAAAGATGGCCTGCTTAAGTCCCTTGGTAACTGTGCTAATGACAGACATTCTGGCAAACAGATTAGTGGTATTTGATAGTGATAGATACTCATCTATTTCACACCTTTTGCAAGAGGTACCTGGTTTGTCTGGAACTGCTTATAATAAATAAACCTGGAATCTATGGGTTTCTCGAGCATGAATCACTGGAGATGTCACATAAGTTATGTACTTATCAAAGTACATAGAGATATTTCCTGACTAAACTAGCTCCCTTTTGTATAAATGCTACCTGTACCTATCACATAAAGACCTGGTATAGCTAATCTGGACCAGAGCATGTCCTAATGTAGCAAAAAGAAACTCAACCGTGATGTTGGCAGTTTTGGACTTTTTCACACTCTATCTGTGCCTTATGATCACTTGAATTCTTGAAGTTATTATTGAAACTCAAAACTGGATAAGGTCTCTGGTTCTTGTGAATCTTATTTGACAATATGATCCTTTGTCGTAGCTCATATTATTTTCACTACTAGAAAAAATGTTTAAAAGAACACAAAACAGGTAACAAATACAGGAATGTGAGGTACATGCTAGATTCAAGAAAATATAATCACTGTGGTGGTTTACTTAGTTGTCTTTGAAATTTATAAATGATTCTATAGGGCAAGATTGAAAGCAATAGAGGAGGCTATTTGACAATTTTGTGATTTACAGTACTCTGATTACTAGTAACACCATTGTAATCTATAAGAATATCAATCCATTCCCAAACTTACTATTGCATCTCAAATTCTTTTCTGCCTTCAGCTGGAAGTGCTCACTGTACATTCCTGATGAATATGTCAACTGAGCCGGGAGTTGAGGGCTAAAATGGTATATTGGGCTCTGGGATTAGGGTGCCTGGGATTGAAACCTCAGTACAAAATTAAGCAGTTTTATGAATAAAAATTCAATGGATTTTTTCAAGCCTGAGTTTACTCATCTGTAAATTAGTCATAACTGTATCCCTTTCCTCATACAGAGGTTGTGAGAAGTAAAAGTATAGAGAGGGCCAGAGGAGGTGTAGGTATTAATTATGTGAATGAATTTAGTATTTTCTAAAAGCTTAGCTAATTAATTTCTGGCCCTCATAGGGTCATCATAAAACCCTCCAAGTTTTTCCGTGTTCTTCCATACCTTTTTGGCACATAGCCTTTCTCATGCCCAACTGAAAACCATGTTAGATTAGAGTACAAATTGAAGCAAAGCAAAACAAAACGAACTCCTTTGTGGAGTTTTGAAGAGTAAAGAAAAGAGAAGGAAAATCGTTGTGTTCATCGGAGTTTTGAGTCCAAGGATGTGACCCCAGAGAAGTTTGGACCCACGTTAAGGTGGCAGTTATGGAATTTGAATACTTATCGGTTTTAATGTGTCTAACCATCATTTCATTATCTTTTCCTGTTTTCAGAAAGCTCTGTAATATTAAGAGACTTACCCAGCTTCCAATGAGCTATTCAAATAGCACAGCTAGGCAAGTACCCATAGTCTCCAAGGAAAACTGCTCTATTTTCTTCTTAGCCCATAATTTTATTTAATACATGCTTGTCAAAGCTGATGGAATTCCATGGCCCTGATACCTGTCTGCGAGGCTAAGACTGACATTTTCCATTTCTACAAATCCTTTGGTAGTAATAGAAATAAGAACTCTTCATTATTTCCACCTAAATAGTTTTCTCCCCACCCCGCGGAGACACTTATCTTTAACTAGTTAACAGAATAAGGCAAACCTATTTCTCATGCATTCCCAGGACTGTGAAGTTGGACTGCTGATTCTGTCCAGCTTTGCTTGACACATGCAGAGTAAGCCTTTACCCCCCACTAAAGCCCTGGCTTGACTGCAGCCAGGAGCCCTTATTGCATTCTGTGTGGATGTCACGGAACTCTGAGAATTCAACAGTAATGACTCTGAAGTCACATTTCTTTGTAGTGGATTCATCTTCTGAAATTCATCTTTCTAATTTCTGCTGTTCTGAATCCCAGCAGAGTTATGATGAGTTTAAGTGTTCATCAATTAATGTCAAAACTCAATGTGACACCTTCAGAACTGCCTTTGACAACCACTAGAATACAAAATGAATTCACTAATGATCAGTTCTGGAGCAGAAAGAGTCTCAGGAATCTGCAATGATGGGACATTTAAGCTAAGCTCATAAAATATTCATGGAGTTTTTAAAATGGGGATTAAAAAAATTGAGCAGAGTAAAATGAGGGCATAAAGAACAGTCACATGACACAAGGGCCCAACAACCATTTTCTTTTTTTTTTTTTTTAATTTAGAACATTTCTCTCTTTTTGGTTAATGACAGTTTACCTTGGTACTTGTTGCAGAGAAAAATTCAGAGGCCTCTCTGAAATCTCAACTCTCTCTGAATTCATATTTTATTAGTATTTATTTTATTGTTATGATAGAAAACATGAGCCTTTATATTACTTGTTAAGTCCTTCAAATCAATTCTATATAGGTGATTGTCAACGGAATGGGCTTACTTTCT
This sequence comes from Rhinolophus sinicus, assembly GCF_057876585.1. Lineage (NCBI taxonomy): Eukaryota > Metazoa > Chordata > Mammalia > Chiroptera > Rhinolophidae > Rhinolophus > Rhinolophus sinicus. Next base: position 136,145,452 of record NC_142502.1, on the reverse strand, counting down.
CCTGAGGACAAAGCAATAATGCACATGTATTTCCATGTAAATTCTCATGTCCTCCGTTGCTGCTTATTACACCTATAACTGATAAGGCCTTAGAACTACCAGTTTGGGCCCAACCCACACAAGGGAGATTTCCAATGCTCCAATATCCACTATTTGGGGCTCATTTCCAAGTAGGACTACATGGCTCTTTGTTTCTTTTACACGGCAAGTGTACGATTTTTTTTCTGTATGAAAAATCTTTTGTTTTGATGCACAGGTGTATGTATTACTGTTGTGTTACAGAACATTCATATGTGCAAATTTAGTAGATACTGCCAAGAGTTTTTGCACTTTTTTTCCAACAGAATCCCCAAATGGCAGTATATGCACATCCTTACTGACATTATCTTCAGAGCCCTTATTATTGTTTCACTATGTCCGCCTAGCTCATCGGGACCCCTAAATTAGCACACAATCCTTAGCATGCTGTGAGAAGCCCACTGGAATCTGATCTCTGCTTTTCTTTATGGTCTCCTCCCACCATGAATTCTAATTCTAGATGGTTGATCAGTGTCAGCTTTCTGAGCAATCTGTGCTCTTTCTTTTACACTTCCAGTCTTTTACACACAGTGTTCTCTCTGCCTGGAATGCCCTTTACCTTCTTGTCCCCCAGCAAAACTCCTTCTCAGTGTTAGGCAAAGTCAAGTTCTTTGTCCTCTGTGCTCTGGTAGCACTTAGCTACTCTCTTGCAGCCTTTATGGCATTTGTTGAAGTTGTTTCTTCATCTGACTCTTGCATCACTTTACCCTCAGCACCTGGGAAGGAAACCAGCACATGGTGAGAGCTCAGTACCTGTTTGTTAAATGAATGAATGGGCTGATGAATGGCTGGATGACTGAGAACTGCTGTTATACAATCCTTGCCTTCCCCTCCCCCTCATTTTGTTCCTAACCTCATCATGGCAAATTGGGTTATCAGGAGTGAACTCCAATTCATAGAGTCCTAAGGCAGGAAGAGTTTCACACATTAGTTCATGTCTCCAAACACCAGCAGAATCTATTTCTTATGCCAGATAGAGCCAGTCATGTGTGCTTAGTTGGGTAGCTAGTTGGTATGTAATTTGATTTTAGATTAACTCGAAGATTCTTTTGCTTTTGTCTCCTCTCTCATTCCTCCTGGTAACAAATGACTGAAATACCTCTACCCACAGGCAAACTTAACATACAGATGTATTCACTCATTCCTCAATGTATGTTGCATGGAATGTGTCCTGAGAGATGCTTCCGAAGTCAGGGACTCCATGAGCAATGAACTTTGTGGGCTACGCCATACGGTACCAGGCCACGTTAATTCAGGTCTTCCAGGAAGCAGATGCCAAAATAGGATTAGACACACAAGAGATTTATTAGCGAAAATGCCTGAAGAATAAAGGGGAAGAAGCAGGCACAGGCAGAAAAGGAGAGAGAGAGAAAGGAGAATTGGGTAGGAAGAACCTCAGATTATAGAGCAGTGCTAAGAAAGTTTCAGTGAGGATGGGAGCTCTAGAAGTCACCTGTTAGAAGAGTTCAATGTCCTATGGGAATGGGCTTGCACTGGTACCCACAAAATGCACTGCCAGAGAGAAAATGTGGTCTCAGCACAAATACAGTGATGGATACAGAGGGCTGGCAGCTGGGGCTGTCAGTCAACTTTGTGCCCTGCAGCAAGAGGTCTGAGAGGCACATTTTTATGGCTGTTACACAGGCTCTATTCTAAAGGTACTTTTTATGCATCAATCACTTAACTTTGGTGATATACCTATGAAAGTGATAACTTCTATAATTACCTCCACTTTACAAGGTATAGGGAGGCTAAGTAACTTGTCTAAGATCCTAGTGACAGGTCTGGGATTTGAATCTAATCAGTCTGGCCTCAGAGACTGTGAGTTTAACCACTACATTATATTTTCTCACAATATCCCATGTGGAGAATCATAATGCACTTTCCCAATATCCCACTCCATCGTATTGCTGTATCTGCTTTTTATTTCACATAACCATGTACATAACCATAATCAAGGATCTTAGAAGTCCTGCAGTGAAAGCATATGTTTAAATGTGTTTAGCTCAGTGCTTTCCAAATTTATTTGCCCATGGAACCCATAGTTCATAATACCAGTGTTCTCTAGAACCCATTTGGGAACATATACTCAGTTTTAAATGATTGGAAATAAATTCTTTCCAATGAGCAAGGTTCTACAGGAGTTAAAGGAGACATTGTGACAGATGAGCACCTAAGTTGGCAGAGATAAGTTGTCATGAAAACAAAGGGAGCAAAAATGGAGACTCAGCTTAGCAAGAGTTCAGGCCTCAATCCCACCACTTTCTATTGGGAGGCTTAGCTTGTGAACCGCCTACTTTAACCTGTGTTTTAGCTGTCAATCATGGATCATAGTTCTGACTTCCCAGGATTGTTATTGAAACTAAATATAGATTATATAAAGGTGCTTATTCCAGTGCTTGGCACATAACAACTGTTATCAAATATGAGGTCTGACAATTAAGTTCGCGAACTCATCCTAGAAAAAGTGCTACAGACCTCATTTCTGAATATCACTACAGTCACCTTCCAAGTACTCCCCGTGGGAAGCTATGCACCGATGCCAGCGCCTAGTCCACTCTTCAAAGCAATTTTGGAACTCTTTTTCTGGAATGGACATCAGAGCTGTTGTCATATTACCCTTGATGTCCTGAATGTCATGACAATATCTTCCTTTCGATATTTCCTCTATCTTTGGGTAAAGAAAGAAGTCATTGGGGGGCCAGATCAGGTGAGTAGGGAGGATATTCCAATACAGTTATTTGCTTACTGGCTAAAAACTCCCTCACTGACAGTGCCGTGTGAGCTGGTGCATTGTCGTGATGCAAGGGCCATGACTTGTTGGGGAAAAGTTCAGGTCGTTTTCGTCTAACTTTTTCACGCAGCCTTTTCAGCACTTCCAAATAGTAAGTAAACTTGGTTAACTGTTTGTCCAGTTGGTACAAATTCATAATGAATAATCTCTCTGATATCAAAAAAGATTAGCAATATGTTCGCGAACTTAATTGTGAGACCTCGTATTAACTTTCTTCCTTGTTTTTTTCTCATGGAAGGACTAACTTAATTGACCCTTTAGTGAGAACTGGTCCTCTCTATGACTATTGTGGCTGTCTGACCAATGTGTCATATCTTTTTGCTTCAGGATATTCACTGGGAAAATTTTCTGTTGAGAAAGGAATTAGGGAAAATATTTTTGTGGATTTGAGGGAGTATCAACATTTGGACTTTGATTAAAATCTAAGAGGATCTGTGTTTGAACATATCCCTTGGAGGACAAGAGAGCTTAAAAGAATAGTTGTGTTCCCCCTTGCTTTCCCTATATCGTAAAGATAAAAGTTGAACACAATTAGTAAAAAGGGGAAAGGCAGAGGAAATATTGGTTCTGAAGGGGAGGTGGGCAGACAGGCTGCTGTATTTTCCTTATTACCTAGGAAGGAAGCTCTGGAAGAACCCTGGGCTGGCTTCTCCTCTCCCTTCTCCCCTGCTCTGGAACTCACTAGGCAGCTCAGAACAATGGGGTCCCCACTTCTGTGCTTTGAGTGGGGTTGGCAGTTCATGGGCTCTGAGCGATAGGACTTTCTACACATGTGGAGACATAGTGCTGAGGAATTGAACACTTGCCATTCTTCTACATTTTCTGCAATCCTAATGGTATAAAATAGTCCACTGCCCCTTCATGTTCCCCATGGAAACTTTGCTTCCTTCTCCCTCCTGCTCTGTGACGAGTTCTCTGGAAAGTCTCCTCCTTTGGCCCTTCCTTCCTTATTCAGCCTTCCACATTTTGCGTCTTTTTTGTTACTGGGTTGGCTCCATTCTTCCTTCTCCACTCTCTGCATGAGTTATTCGTATGACAGTTCTACTTTCTTTCCTCTTCTAGGATTTGGCACGTTCCCAGGCTTCCCCATGCTACACATGTGCTGCTATTTGAGTGTCTTTAGTCTTTAAGGGCTGGCCAGAGGGCAGAGCTGCTCCTTGCCAAAAGGCCAGGGGTGATTACTTCAGGACAGGCATCAGTCTGTAACTGGCTCTGGCCTTTATGTCTTTTGTGATACAAAAAGACAGATACAGCAAAGAACAATAGGTGGGCTACTAGGAGAATTGTATGACCAATCCTTTCCCTCTATCCTAAATAGACCAGATTTTACTTCTGAGCCCTACAGACTCTCTCCCTTGATTAAAACCCTTTTATCTTTTTCAAAAGTAGCATGTTTATCTTCTCCTTTTTGTTTGGAAAACCCACTGATCCTTCAAGGGTTCAAGATACATGCTGCACCATCTGGGAGTCTTTCCTGTCAGAGAATGCCTCCCTGCTCCCTGTTCCCAGGGCCTCCCTCATGGCCCTCTGCCTCAGTGTGGTTGCATGGCTGGTAGGTTGAGTGTCATTCTCCTCCACTCAACTGTCAGTCCCTTAAGGGCACTTTCTTTGAACCTGCATCACTTGGCTCACCCAGGTATTTTGGAAAGAGCAATGATTCTCAGTCTTTAGATGTTGAGTGATGGAATGTGCAAACAGACTCAGGATCAACCAAGAAAGTGAATTGTTTCCTAACCAATCACACAGGACACCCCACTCTAGTTAGCCTCCTCTAGTTTCCTCACGTCAACAACTTCCAATCAGAGCATACCTGAATTGAAGCCATCCCTTTTTTCTACTGTAAAGCTTTCCTACCTCTATGTTTACATTTGAGTCGCTGCCAAATGTAACTGATGGTGGCTGGTTCCCTTGCTATAACAAGCTCTGAATAAATATCCTCTGCTTGTTCTTATTTGGATGGTCTTCATTTATTTCATTTATTCTATGGCATAAGAATAATCCAGAGATCTTGTTAAAATACAGATTGCTGAGTTTCAACCTCCAACATTCTAATTCAGTTGGTGTCGTGTGGGAGACCCTGCTCACTGCACCATTTTTCGTGTGGGGCGGCCTGCGGGGCCTCTGGATCCGCTCCCCACATAAGAACGCAGGATATGGTGAGGCCAAAAGGAACACCCTCGGAGCCATAGATAGGGGAGTCATACCACTATATTCTCTCTGGCAGCCAGGCGAGACACGCAGTAGTAGCTACACGCTCCGCAGTCTGCCATTCACTTCTCTGCTTGCTAACCAACCAACCAATCAATGTAGCCCCGCAGTTACATCAGTAGCCAATTGGCTAACCGGTTCCAGCTGATGGCCAACCAGTCACAGTTGATGGTCATTCACTCCCCAAGCCAGCACCTCCCCACGCGAGGCCGAGAACCTAGAAACTGCTCTCTGGGACTCTGTCCCCACAGTAGGTGTGGGTGGGGCCTGATATTCTGCATTTTTAGTGAGCATTCAGATGACCTTGAGTAGCACTGAGATGGTGTGGTCCTGTGAAGGGATACTGTTATGAAATATTAATTTATGTTTTCCCCTTGCCAAATTTCCTTTCCTTTTGCCTTCCTCCCATCCACACAGAGAAGCTGTCCTGAGTTCAGTATCTCAGAGGAGAAATGAGGTAAGCAGAAAGGAAATACTTAAGGACTTTCCTTTTGATTTTTGTTTCACAAAAATTCAGGTTTTTAGGGTAGTGGTTCTTAGTGTGAGGCTCTTCTCCCTGTAGGGAAAAATTTTGCATTTCTGGTTGTCCCAAGTAGGGGTTATCTTGCAGTATGTGTAGGATGCTACTAGATGTCCTACGATTCATGGATAAACCTCAAATGATAAAGAATTATCTGTCCGGAATGTCAGTAGTGCCGAAGTTGAGAAACCCTGGTACAGAAGAGTATAGAAGCTCAGACAGAACATTAGGAGTTTGAAGCAGCAATGGCTTCCCCCATTTTCTAAGATTCCTCGCACTGGGAGAGTAAACACAGAAGGAAAGAGATGAAAGGTATTTCCCTATGTGGAGGGGCCCATACCATGTTCCCTGGATAGACAGAAGGACTTAGGGGGTGGCTTCAAGTTAAATCTGGATCGAGAGGGACAGTTGGACAGCTTCAGAGAGATGTCCACACCCAACGCAAAGCTGTAGTTATCCCAACATGAAAGTGAGAGAGAGAATTTCTGTAGGGTGACTATGTCAGGTGAGAGGGAGAAGGGATACCTCAACAGTAAACAATGTACGGATGACCAATGGCCAGGTGGGAGGGCTCCTTGGAAGACAGATGGCACAGAGAACCAGAAATAGCTCCCTCCCTTGCCTTGTACTTTGAAAGCCCCTGAAACCTAGATGCAGCCCCGAGAAGAGTGGCTGGATCCTAATAGGCTGAGATTAATTTTCCAGTGTTATCAGGGCCTGTGGGAAAATAAAACTTCCTATATTTTTCAGTGTTCAGGGATATTCTGCTCTGCTCTAGAAATCTCATGTGTGTATTTAGGGTAGTATTAATACCATGTGGATATTAAAAACTAAACGTGGTCCAAAATAGAAAATAAGCGCTGAGTTAGAGAAAAATAAAGAGAATATTACCTGTACATATGAGTTTTGGCCTGAGCTTCTGATGGTCAAAACTATCTACGCCAGATTCAGGCTGGACAATGAGAATCAAAGCTGTGCCTTACTTGTAAGGGTGAAATTCAGGGAATCGATAACACAGTTAGACTTAGCTAGTTTGCAGTTTAGCTCACTGCATAGCTTGCTATCCAGCCACCTGTAATTAGACTTAGTTTGTTCGCAGTTTGAAATATCCTAATATTCATCTGTTTTCTCTTTGTTTCTTCCCTCACTGATTAACTGAAGAACACTATCTGTTCCCTTTCTCAAGGCTACCCATATTTTGTTAATTAACAACATGGTAACCTGGGAAAGAGCAATTTCTTAATCCTTAGGTGCCCAGACATTGGACACTGGAATCCAACTTACAACTCCCTTGCAGTTTTTAGTGGTAATACATTAAAGTCCCAGGCCGCGATATCCGAGTTACAATCCGGAGTCTGGAGATAACATCATCTTCAAATGGACCAGGCCCCAGACAGCGGGGTTGTCAGTTCGATTCCCACATAGACCAGTGAGCTGCACCCTCCACAGCTAGATTGAAGACAGGAGCTGCCGCTGGGCTTCTGGAAGGACGGCCGGATGGCTTGGTTCGTTGGAGTGAGAGCTCTCGACAAGGTTGTGGGTTCAATTCCCGCATGAGATGGTGGGTTGTGCCCCTTGCAACTAAAGATTGAGGACAGCGACTGGACTTGGAGCTGAGTTGCGCCCTCCACAACTAGATTAAGGGACGACTTGGAGCTGATGGGCCCTGGAGAAACACACTGTTTTATTGTCCTTAATATTCCCCAATAAAATTTAAAAAAAACGCAAAAAACAAGAAAAACAAACAGACCAGGTGCCAGGAAGGATTTCAGCCCTCAAACCTGCCTGACTCCCCCTTTCCTATATAAGAAAAAGCTAACCTGAAGTTAGTGCAGCTGTCCACTCTTAGACTCTGGACTTTGCCCCAGTGACTCTCTCCTTACTATCTGAGGCAGCTGTCATCTTCAGACATTGCCATGGGCACTTCCTCTCTCCTAACTTTAAAACCTGTCTTCACTCTCTCACCTTATAGAGTCTGTGAACGCTTTCACATTTTGCGAATGACTAGGGATTAATTCCACACCACAACATTACTATTTACATCAATATGACTTTGTGCTATTCCTCTCTTTTCATTCACATAACTTTACTATTCAGGAAAATGGTCTGAGTGTTCATTATAGGAATTTCCCAAAAGACTCATCAACTTTTCAATGGAAAACATCAACAGACAGTTTAAGCCCTAAGATTTTTAAAAATCCCTCTTCTCAAAATCCTCACCTTACTGTTTCCAGTAATCCTGGACTGTTGTAATACTTAGCAACCCTAATCAAGTCCCGAAGTTGCCTCTTCTATCCTCCTCAAAGATCTGTGTTAAATCAAACTTCCAATTCTCAGTACATTCTGACCTTACCATCTCCCTTTCAGACCCTGCCAATGCAGTGCAAGGTGGTTTTCTCCCTTAACTATGGCAAGCAATACACTTAGCTTTGTGTATCAACAGGTTGTGTTGGTGATATTTGGAGAGCCAACTTTCCACAGTCAGTGATCACAGTAACAACTGTTAAAAAACAAAATTCAATTGAGTAAATTTGAAGATATAATTGACTTTATTAAGCGATTCATGAATAGGGCAGCATCTCATCTAGGAACTAGATGGGACTGTACCAATGGAAGGTTTTTATAGAAAGAAGGGTGGGGCAAGGGAGCTATTAACAAAAGCAAAGAGGATTATTTTTAGACTGGGCATTTTATTATTGGAGGGATAGGGAATGACAAAAGTTTTTATCATGCAGATTGCCTCTTCTTGTTACAGGGTGGGTGGATGGAGAGGGCCCATGTGACAGGTTACCTTACTGGTCCTTGCCCAGGAAATTCCAGACCAGTTGATTAAGATTACATTTCTGGGACAGGTTGAAACTGCAATTAGATCAAGTATTGAATCTAGGTTTGGTATCTTGGGCTTTGGTACAAATGACGCCATTTTAGTTTTCTCTTTAATAAAACATTCAAGGGATGTTATCTTTGCTCCTAGTGTTTCCGTTTTTCCAGGGCCACTTTGTGTTCTCATGCCTCCTGATTGCATACACCAGCCCATACACATTACTGACGGCCTCCTGTTTGCTTGGTATGGTTGCAGTTTGTTCAGTGCTCTTTTTGTGATTGCAAAAGGGGTCCACAGTGCCTGGAGGCAAGGTTTAATGACCAGCAGAAACAAGCAGTTTGGTTCACAGGGTTATTATCTGGTTGGATGCTTCTGGGATTCATGGTATGTCTGGATAGGTTGATTATTGTTGGGGAAATATAGTTAAAAACAAAAATATTTTCCCAACACAGAAAACCTCTCCAAAAAGATACTAGAGAAAGGAAACCATTTTATTGTTGAATAAGTATTAAGCCAGAAAGTGATGCTGATCGTGGGCAATCTGCTAATAAGAGATGGCAAAGACAGAAAGGAAACTTACCTTCTTACAAAGCCAAGCAGATACATCTCATTCCATATATGTTCTCAAGATAAACGATAACTCGTCCTCAAGTAAGAGGACTTGACGGAAACCTTGGTCACACATATTTCATCCTAACTTTATCTTGTAATTGGGTGATTGTCTGTTTTAGCTAATTGGTTTTATCCAGAGGAAAACCAAACTTCTCATAGGACAAGAGGTGGTTCTGCAGTTTGGAGCAAAGCATCCACCAAAGTTAGCCTCCCACAGAAATAGGGGTGTTATCTTCCTTGATGTTTGCATTTAAAAGAGTGGCTCCCAGGTCCTTGAAAAAGACATTCCGGTGTCATAAAGCTGACGAAAGGCCTATCTAGTTTTCAAAAAGATTTATATGGATTTCAAAGACAGAAGAAAGTACTCACATTTTTAAGTTTTCTAAAGTCAATGCTTTAAGGAGAGGAGGGGAATCTCTTTTTTTTATTTTCAACAGAGAGAATCATTATCCTTACATTACGCAGTGATCCAGCTGAAATGATCAGTTCCCCCATGGTGGTTATTTTGTCTGTGTGGGGGAAAATTTGTGCTTCAATGGAAAGCCAGGCACTTTCTAGAGCCCATCTCCAGAGTTATCTAGTTCTTGGCTTCCATTTTCTTTGAGCTATTTTGTCGCTGTCTAAGTTGTAGATAACAGACAGCAATGCAAAATAATTCCTGTATATAGACATGTGAATTCTGTCTTGTTCAGTAGAAGTTCAATTGATGTCTCTCCTCTACTGTGGAAGAGGCCAGTTTTGCATCCATTTGCACTTCCATTGTGATCTTCCTGATCTATAGATGTGTCTGTTCTTTGGCTTCTCCTTCGAACTAGATTCCCATCATACTAGTTTCTTCATTGAATAACGAGTCAAGTAAAACCTTTAACATGTGTTTGTCTCATATCTGATGAGAGTTAGGATTTTACCTTTTTCTAAAATTACCATTTTCAACCTAGCACAAACCCAGTTTTATCAGCATTCCCAAGTCCCATTCTCAGCTCTACACTTGACTATATGACTTTGGAGAGACCCATGTGTTAACAACTTTTTAACTTTTTAGATGCTAGTTAAGAACAAATCATAGAAATGGACACTGATCAGGTTAAACTGATAACTACTGTTTAACCTGGTTTATCCAGTCCAGAGAGTGGGGTGTATTTTGCTCATCTGTTTTCCATCAGTGTTTATCTGTGTTCTTTATATTTGATGGTCAACCTTTTATTTGTCTAATGCACTTTATTCTGATATTCAGGGGGAAGGTGATGTTTATGCATCTTCTTGCTCTATAGCATTATGGGTTGTTCACTTTTTACTGTTTTCAAAATGGTATCGGGATTTATGATCTGATTCTTCTGGTTCAGTGAACCTCATATCTCCTGTCATTGGCAGTGCTCCCATGCCTGGAGCTTCTGAGGGAGCCAAGTAATAATAATGACAATAATGTTTTACCTGGGCATTGTGAGATGCTGTATATTACGTGGGAATTTTCCTTTCTCTGACACCTTCAGAGGACAGGCATTCGATCTGAAGCATGAAATGTGATGAACTCACCAGTGTAATAACTAAGGATGCATCATTTTCCATAGGCTCCTTCGTTACTATAGCTCTGGCATTATAGTTGTATTTGACTCCTACTTGTCACTTACTAGCTGCACTTCCTTAGGCATAGTTAGTTACTCTCTCTAAACCTCAGTTTACCTATTTGTTAAATGGGGATAGAGATAGTATTTACCTAAAAAAGCCTTTGCCCATGCTGTCTGTATGCAGTGTTCTTCCTCCCACCAGCTGCTAGAGGGGGTCAGCTCAAACGACATTTTCTCAGGAAGGGTTTCCCTTCTCTCCAGTTATACTCTCCCAGAGCATCTTATTTTTTAAATCATGCTGTTCACAGTTTGTAATCATATATGGATGAGTGTGTTTATTCAATTTCTGCCTTCTCTTCTAGGGTGTATGGCCCATGAGGGTGTAAGTGGAGGAGGATTTTACCACTCTATGCCTAGTACGTCATACTGTCTGGCAAGTAGTCTGTGCTCAATAGCTAATGTTGAATGAGTAAGTGAAATATTTAAAAGAGCACCCAAAACAGAAAAGCATTTAATAAATGTTAGTTGTTATTGTTGCTGCATCCAAAGGAAGAAATTCAAGACATTTAAAAGGCAGTAGACAGAAAATAGCCTCTTTTGGTTATTCAGATAAACTAGGAACATCTTTTAGCATAACCTTATTCTAAATGATACATATTCTCTATTTCCCACTATCTGTTTAAAAATTACATCCTACCCCAGAAAACTCTGCAATGCTATTAATGTTATGCCTCAGCTTCTCATATTATAGTCTATATACTGAGCATCTAGTGTGCTGATGGTATCTGGCCGATCATCAAATTAATTTTTATCAAAAACTGCAAAGGCAATTGAAGTGATTTCTTGACTGAGATTTGCAAAGCTCTGTGCCAGAGTGCTACTAATTCTGTAAATGCTTCTTAGTGAAAACAAACAAAACGACGATTTAAAAATGGTTCTGCGTTCTCCTCTGTTGCATTGCATCCCTGATTATTACCATGCGATGAAACAAGCCATATAGTGATAGCAGAAACACTGGGAGACCATGGGAGATTCTTTTGTTCTTTGAGACCATCCTTTTGAGAGAGTGAATTCACGAAAACAACAGGTCTAATTCTATTTTCACCCATAAGGTGAAATGTAAGTGTTTTCAGGGAGGCAATAAAATGGGGATATTTTATTCCTTCTAAACTCAAATTTAGTCTGCTCAAAAGGCAAGTTTTAAATTAAAGCCACCGTTTTCCTTTTGGCTCCATACTGGGGGTTCCTGAAACACAGCCACTGCTCCAGCATGGATGTGTGCACACAGGTTGCATTCGTGTTGACTGGAGCTCTGAATCTATAAAGGTTCGATCTGCAGGTGGAAGCTCAGCTTTGCAATGATGAGTCTCCACGTGTGCCTCTCCCATCCCGGGGGACATGGACAAAGCCTCCAAACTTGCTGCTGTCTTCAATGACCTTCCTACGTGGTGCTTTCTGTTGTCTTTGCCCACTCGACATGAAGCTTTGAATCCATTACTGTGATAGAGAGGCTCCACATTATAATGGAAAAGACTCAGTGTACAGGTCATTTATCCCAACTCCTTCATTTTGTAGAAATGGAAGGTGTGGCTTGGAGGGATTAAATAACCTGCCTGAGTCATCCCACTGGCAAGACAATCTAGATCAGTTAGTTTCTGGGTAAAATTCCTAGTACACAGTACTGCCTTTGCAAATGAAGGCAAGAGGTTGTCCTATCCTTTTATATTTTAAAATATCTTTTCCTTATGCTTGGAGTTTGGAACCTGCAGAGAAGAATGTCTGTGGTTTATACAACCCTTCACAGTTGTTGGTTGTACTTGGCAAGTCATTCTGTCCCCAAAACAGCTCAACAAGGTTCTTGCAAAGTGACTGAGGTCCTTGTAGCAAAGAAGCTATGTAAAAAAAAAAAAAAATAATGATTAAACACTCTTTTTAAATCAGAATCTGCCCATGTCCACCCACTGGTATCTTTGATCCTCTTCAAAAGCTTTAATAAAAATTGCCAGAGTATTTCTTTAAGTATTCATATCATTAATACCATTTAAGCAAGGAAGTCTAGTAGAATCATCCAGAGTTTCCACAAAAGGGCTTGTCAAGCCTCACTTTTCGGTGAGGTGTTGTTTTCAGCATTTGTGATTGTTTTTCTTTCCTTATTACTGTAATTCCACATTGGGTTTCTTTTTTTCTGCTGTTATACCTAGTGCTGTGACTAGAATAGCTTGTACATCAGACGATGGGCTGCCTGCCGTAGTTCGAGTGCATTTACACGAATCCTGTCTCAAGTAAGCAGATCTTCTGACAAATCACCAGTATTTTAGCCTTTTAAGGCAGATAGACAGTCTTCTGTGTTCTTGCAAAAACACCATGTACACAGCATGTAGACGCCTGGGTTATTTAAAATGCACCCGAAATATATTGGAGCACTAATGAACCCCTTATCCATGGGTGTCTGAAATAGGCTAGAGAGTTGGTTTCTTTCCTCGGAAAATACCTCAGAAGCAGCTAAGCTGGTGGATAATCCTCCAGGTAAATTGAGAGACTAACACACTGAATCCTGTGAGGTGAGCGTCTTCCACTGATCCTTTATATTTGGAATTACGTTCACCTTCTTTTCTCAGATCCTTTGATACTCAGATATCTCATGTGGTGAGACATTTCGATGTGTGAAAGGAATCCTAACATTTTTACTTTTCAAAAACCAAAGTCTTAGATCAAATAAAGGCTACGTATCCCTTAACATTTAAAATTCTCATGCACAGAAGTATTCTGAAAACCCAGATGAAGGAACAAATTCTACTGCCCAAGCCTGATAGATACCAAATAAACATGGCCGCTCTGGGAACATAGATTATTACAGATTATTATTTGCCTGTATTCATATCCATGGACACAAAAAGAATCGAATATCTATTTCTTCATCTGGTTTGTCAATATTTATGTTTAAACGATCATCTAGAATTTCTTTCTAAATGTGAGCAACAGGAGGCTGTTGTCTCCTCCACCCTTAATGTGTCTCTTCTTGCATCACTTTGGGGCCTCCCTTTCTGGCCACTTGAATCCCAGGAATTCTGGGCATGTCCGACTATTACCAAAATGCAAGTTCTGGCAGCTACCATATGCCATATGCCTCCCTCCGATTAGCAAGATGTGCACACTGGTTCAAGCAAGTGACCCTCTGCTTCTTGGGGATGGCAGATTCTGTTCTCTCTATTTTCACAGACTCTAGACTCATCCAATCCACAATGACCTTTGGCTTAGATGATGATAGAGTCTTGTTTTTGGTCTCTCAGCCTCATCTCTTGCCCCTTGACAATTTCTACATGACTTTTAGATACATAGTTTTCAAAAATAACTTGGACTATTATGCTGCAAAATTTTTTTGATATTTTAATGATAAAAACATCCAAACTCCTCAGTGTGGCCTACAACAACCCACAGATCTGTTCCCTTTCTACATAAACATCAGTAAATTCCTCTTTCTTCTTACCCACTTTGCTTTAGTTTCTTCTTTCAAATCTTTGAACACAAAGGGTCTTTCTATCTTTTTTTTTTATTTGATTTTATTGGGGAATCTTGGGGAACAATGTGTTTCTCCAGGGCTCATCAGCTCCAAGTCATTGTCCTTCAATCTAGTTGTGGAGAGTGCAGCTCAGCTCCAAGTCCAGTCGCCATTTTCAATCATTAGTTGCTGGGGGAGCAGCCCACCATCCCATGCGGGAATTGAACAGGCAACCTTGTTGTTGAGAGCTCATGCTCTAACCAACTGAGCCATCCAGCTGCCCCGGGTCTTTCTATCTTAAGAATGGCTGGACCCACTCTCCCTCAGCTCTTCACAGGACTGAATCTTGCTATCCTTCAAATCTCTTCTGCAATTTCTATTCCTCAGAAAGAAGTAATGGTGGAGAGGCCAAATCCCCAACATTTGTGTTCTCTTTCCATAGCACATATCAATAGTTGTGTCTGGGAAGTGGCTGACCAGTCAGGGACTACATTTCCCAGTTCCCCTTGCATCTGGATGGGATCAAGTGAACACTTTTCACCAGTAAAATGTGTACAGAAATGGTGCGGCTATTTCTATGCTGAAAGGTTTAAAAAGTGGCCTTGGCTTTTCTGGCCTCCCTATTTCTGCCCATTGGCTGAAAAAAAATGTGAAAAAAAAAACAGGACTCTGAAGTTCTAGGAGATGATTGAGACAGAGGGGATGGAAGGAGCCTGGATCTCTGCATCGTTATGTGGAAAGCTGTCTATTAAGCAACTGATTGGATTATATATGAGTGAGAAATAAAACTCTATTGTGTTAAACCACTGACATTTAGTAGTTTATCTATTATAGCAGCTTCTAACATTACCTTAAACTAGTCCAGAGACCTTCCCTAGACACTAAGTAGGCATAGCTACTCTCCCTAGTTTGGGAAAATTTCCTGAGGTGTTTTAGAACTGACCTCCAAAGGAGAATGGGGCTCACAGACTGAAGAATGAGGCTGACAACTCCAGAATTAAACAGAGAGTTTGTTAAGGGAACTTAAGGACAGAGGCAGAGTCTTGGGCATTAGCAAGATGGTGGATCTCTGCACCTATAAGGGGATGGGGGCTTGATATGTATACATAAACTCCAGGAACACAGGTGGCTTGTAGCCAAGTGGCACATACTCATTAAGAACTATATATTCCAAAATAGTAAACAACTTAATGGGCCTATTACCTATGTAAGAACATTCCTTTCAAGTGATATGGGCCCACCCCTCCTAGGGTGAACTGGCAGTCACTGAGAGCAACTTGCTTCTCAAGATGGCATCAGTTACATCAAGTACTAGAAACCATTTTGCCTAACATCCCCCCACCCCTCATTATTCTTACCACTGCACCTTATGCATTTTCCTCATAGCACATATGACAAGTTATACTTATATATATATGTTAGTTCTTTTCTGTGCCCCATCACTAGGCTATATATTCCACATGGGTAGGAAAAGTATCTATATCCAGTGTCTAATACAGTGCCTGGAATATTAATAGGTACTGAAAAATATCAGTAGAATGAATTAATAAATGAGAGCATAGAATAAAAAGTAAAAGTAATAGTGAAGCTCAAAAGGGTACAACAAGAATAGATATCACCACTAGGTTCAAGAGTGGAAGCTTGAGGAATTAGGTGTCAGCTTGGAGGTGAAGATGACCTACTCATTAGTTTGAATACCACTAAAAATTATGTGGTGACTAAATCTTGTAACAGTATTAATGGTTACACAGAAGGAAGAAACAACTGAAAATAATCATGACACTCTTTGCTTGTGTACTTCTTTACTGTTTAAAAAAGAACTACAGGAATGCTGCTCCCTTGAAAACAGACTAATATTTGTTAAATCAGATATCACAATGGTAAATAACAATACCTACCTATTTTGAAGTACATTCTCTCAGGAAAAATGAAAATTGATATAATATCTATATGGTAAGCCCAGATGTCTTAGATTTTTATGCCTGTATTTATAACAACATATAGGCATACCTCATGTTATTGCACTTTGCTTTATTGTCACTTCATAGATGTTGCTTGCACATTTTATAAACTATAGGCAAGACCCTCCATCAGCAAAAAAGATTAAGACTCACTTTAACATGATACTCACTTTATTGTGGTGATCTGGAACAGAACCTGCAATATCTCTGAGGTGTGCCTGTATCAAGACTGCAAGGCTGAAACAACTGAAATTCATTTTCTCACAGTTTTGAAGGACGGGAGTCCAAAATCAAGGTGTTGAAAGATCTGGTTTCTCCTGAGGCCTCTCTTCTTGGCTTGCAGATGATTTCCTTCTCATTGTGTTCTCACATGGTCCTTTCTCTGTATACACACATCCCTGCTTTCTCTTCTTCTGCTTATAAGGACACCAGTCATGTTGAATTAGAGCCTCACCTTTATGCCTTTATGTAAACTTCATTACCTTTTTGAAAGCCCTATTTCCAAATATTGCTTTGGGCATTAAGGCTGCAACGTATGAATTTTTTGGGAGATATAATTCAGTCTATAGCAGCAGAGAAACTCCCAAAATGAGAAAAGTTAACTCCAAAGATTTTAGGGTTAGAGTCAGCTCCTGAAAATCTAAGCCAAGATTTACCTTAAACTTTTGAGCCTCATCTTTAATAAAAAATGTCATTATATTTTGGTAAGATCTCTATTTTTTTAATTAGGGCCATGGGTGCAGTGTAAAAAGGGCCCGTAGATGCTACCCAATACCTGGAGATTTATCTAGGCTCCACCTCCAACAACCCCAGGGGTACGTCTGGTTCTTGTTCCCTGTCCCTGTTGCCTTTTTGCTGGATCCTAGCTCTCTGCCCATCCTCTTTGCATTGATTCCCTCAGGTAGACTCTTTGCTTGGTTTTTAAATTTGCCCTGAATGTAGCCTTAAGTCTCTCGCCCTACAACCTCAGGCCATTGAAGTACGTTCACACTAGCTCAATCTTACAATTTTGGTTCTGGCTTATCCTGAAGAGAGATTGGATCTCGTTTGGTCATGGAGAGTAAAATCCAGCTATTTTGTACTTACTATAGGAGAAACCAATTTGAATGAGGTTAGTGAAAGACTATAATTATAGATCATTCATAGAAAAACACCATCTTATTAATCTGGGGTTTACATAATGAATAACAAAATCAGTGCTGAGTCTATGCCATTTCTAGGCAGAATGCTCTCAGGAACTGAAAATGTTGGGTTTGTACTGATACGTAACAACATTGGTGAGCTACCCAAGAGGTAGTTACATAAGTGTTTTTTGATCCTTAACAGTGAAATCGAGTTTCAGCAAATTATGGAACACAATGATAACTTTGAGGAAATGAAGAAAAGAATTATAAATTTTATGTGATAAATAGTATAGCTTGTCAATTCCATGCCTGTCTCCACTACCCATTACTTATATATTGCTGAATAAATAGAAACCTTACCTGTTTCTTATGGAAAGGACATGCAGACATTGCTTCCAGCTTCAGGAGACAGAAAACTCGCTGTTTGAAACATCCATTGAAGTTTTGTAGAAGCAGATGGTTAGAAATGTGCTATATTTGAACTTTAAAATTTCTTTGAAGAAACATACTTGTCTCAAGTGTCTGAAGAACAGAGATCTGTCTTAAGAAAATCGGTAGGAATATGATAATTTGAAGTTTAAGAAGATGAGGAATTAACCAAAATCCAGTTGCTATTTAACATAAGTTAAACCACTGTGGCCATCTCTTTAGACAAGCTTCGTAAATTTCCAGAGATATTAAACTCCAAGATACTAAATGCCCAAGGCAAAGAAAGTAAAATAACTAATATAGTTACAAGGTCTCACAGGAAGCTAAGTATATTATTAACATTCATAAGAAAATTTCCAAATTAATGACCTGTAGAGAATAATATTGGGTGTAATGATTCTAACAAAAGACATGTCTCTAACAACGAGTAAATAATGTCCAATTGATTTTTAGCTTGTGGTGGGGTTAGGCTATGGTGAAGATTTGTAAAGTAGTTAACACCTTTTCTAACCTTGGAAAGACATTGTGTGAAGTAGACTCATTATATGTGACTTCAATTTCTTCAATTTTATGAAATCAAATTCTGAAAGGCAGCCATGTTAGAATAAATGTATTATTGTGATCTGTGATTCATCAATCATTATTTTTGAGAGAACTGAAAAATAATTTGACTAACTATATATTATTGAACACAAGATCCAACTAGCTTTATTATGCTTTCTGTTCCACAGCAATTAAATAAACCAAATTTAACTTTTTGTTTTGTTTTTTGTTTTGTTGGTAATGCTATTTGGACTTGATTATTTCTGCTCCTTCGGCATTGTACGCGTATGTGACAGGCATGAGCTGAAACAAAACTACAAATTCTATTTAGTTTAATTTAAAGTAGTTTCTTTCCAAATAAGTTTATCTTCAAGTCCTTTATAATTGATACTGGTGATTCCTCATCTTTGAACTCAATTATACTATAAAAACGGAACTTTTAGCAAATGAAGCCACAGAGACCCAGAAATTTCAATGAGTTTATCAGTCCAGATACTATTGTAACTGGCTTATTGAACAGTCTGAACTTGGTGATGTAGAAGCATGAAAATATTTTTTCTCCATCCATTGCTTTTAATCATGCTCTGTTACATCTTTCTTGCCTTTTAGCTACCTCTCGTGCACTTGTAGATGTTTCCTCCCCATTGTCAATCCAGTCCAACTCTAATCTCATCTCCTACTAATTCCTGCAGATACCTGATCTATAGCTGGATGGATCTGTAGTGGGAAGGTGGTGTGGTCAGCTCTTACACTTCCCTTGGCTACTCTGGTTTGGGACAATGGGGAGGAAACAGGGTAAAAGGGCAGAGGCCTTTGTCCTTACTGGACAAATCCTTTCTTACACACTGCAGCTTCCCCAGCCAATAGTGATGGATGGGTGATCTCTCTGTGTGTAAGCATGGAGGTGCTGTTTTCTCTTGAGACCTGTGTATGGCTTTTCTGAGGCTCCTGCAGGAAGGCCTCTACAGTGCAGTTGCGTCCATAGGAGATGTGATTCTGGCTTCTGTTTTTCTACCCCACTTTCCTCTTTCTGCCTCCCAGCTATCTCCCCACAGTTTCTAGATTCTACTCGGGCCCAACTACCTTGCATATATGCCTACTTGATCCAATGGAAATGACCGATCTTTGGCATGACAACGGGTGGGACTGCAGGCTTCCTCCTGTTGCCCCCATTTTGTCCTGCCACCTCTCACCCATTCTTATCTCCTCTAGCTCAGATAGGCACTGGAGGGCTTATCAGCAAGTCTGCTTCAAAAGCTGACTTCACAATGAGATGTGTCTCCCCTACCTGCAGGCCTCTGCATCTCAATGAGTGGTGCCTTCCTTGGTAGCTTAGGGTGGGGGTGTCTTCCTCTCTCCATTCTATATGATGAAGAGGAAAAGATGAAGTTCTTTTCTTTAGAAGGACTGCTCCCAACTCGTATGACTTTTTTGGATCCCAGCCTAGTTATTTGCACATAGACATAGGAAGTGAAGATGGCAGGTGGAGCATAGATAGGCCAGTGTGGCTGGCTCTTGGTTTGCCTGAGGATGTTTCCAGCCCAGTGGTTTTCCTTTCCTATATGAATGATGGGTCCTAATCTTGTCCTTGCCCTCATTTAACCTCTTGTTATATTAGGAAATTACCAGCATGATGTAGAAGAGCACAGACCAGCATGAGCCATAAACTGGAATCTGTGCAGAACCAGATGAGAAGATAATGCCAGAAAAAGAGGGCTGGGGCCACAGTCCTGTAGACACCACTCCTCCAGCCACTCCTAGGTCAGTGGTCAGTAGTGTATCTCTGTGGGGACAAAGTCCCAGAGAGCAGTTTCCAGGCTCTTGGCCTCACATGGAAAGGTGCTGGCTTGGGTAGTAGATGGCCATTAGCTGTTACTGGTTGGCCATCAGCTGTTACCGGTTAGCCATTAGCCATTAATATAATTGCCATGGCTATGCTGGCAGGGGAGTTGGTTGGTTAGTTGGTTGGCAGAGAAACAGGTGGCAGATTGCAGCTAGCAAGTGGGGTTGGTTGGTTGGCAGAGAAGCAGATGGCAGATTGCGGCTCCTGCTTCCTGTGTCTCCAAACCAGCCGCCAGTGAGAATATACTGGTATGACTCCCCTATCTATGGCTCCATTGGTGTTCCTTTTTGGCCTCACCATATCCTGTGTTCTTGTGCGGGTAGCAGGACCAGAGACATTGTGCATGACAATCTCCAATGAGGGACTGGTAGCGAACACCAGAACCCACTCTAGTGACACTTCTGATTTGACAGTTATAAATTGTTCTACTAGCTTGTGCCATATGAAATTGCCAGTTTTTTTCTGAATCAAAATGGTCACATATTGACAACTTCATAGCATTAAGCCTAATTAAAATGTGGATTTAGCCATTCTCAAATAATCCTGTTATTTTGTATGAGTTCAGAGTTGAAAACCTTCTGACAGTTTTGGAGAGGAGAAAAATCAGGAGTTTTCATCTAAAGTCCCTGACTTCTGCTCTAGTTTAATAATTAGACAAAACTGATGAGCTCCCCTTGCTTATTGAAGGGAACTTAAACAGGGATGAAAAAGCAAACTTTAATAATAAGAATTTTCCCCCCTAAATTTAGAATAGAATTTATCAGTTTGAATAATGGTTTGGGTACATATTTAAAAATATTTCAAGTTCTTCTTTTTGTTGTTGTTTTTGTCTTCTTTTTTTTTTTTTTTTAAGAATAAAGGAATGCCATCTGTTATCCAGAAAATAATAATGTATAAGAAGTCAGAGAAACTTGGTTGTAGACCTTAAAATTTGTCAGTTGTAAAATATCCTATTAAGTGAATTCAGATGGAATATTCCCAAGTTACATTGTCTGCTTCTGTCATTACTATTGTTACTAGGCAGCCATGTCCACAGAAACTCTGGTTTGTGGGACATACGTATTCTCATGAGGTTGTTAGGGAAATAACAGTCTCACAAACAAAAGACCCCTTTGTACCAATATGGAAAAAGAGAGAGAGAACATAATTTTAATATTGGGTAATTATCAGACTTGCATGCATGCAAGGTAGCACTACATGAAAAAAAAAAGTGACTACTGCAAAGTTTGGACAGAATTTTACACAAATTTGTACAGAAAAATAGAAGACAGAACAACAACTTCTCTTATTTCCTTGAGACCAACAGATAAACTTGTTATTGTCTAAAGTGTACCTCTTGAGAGACTCTGAGCTAATTATCTTTAAATATAATTTCCAGAGGTGTTTACGGTTTCAAGATCAGAAGACTGACAAATGGGCACTGTGAAATTAAAAGATTAAGCCTTTTGATTGGGCCTACTGGATGCTCAAGGAAACAGCTGGATGAGAGGCGGGGGGGTTGGCCGTGGCCTGGCTCTTTAAAGAAAATATCGTCCTTATTTTCTTACAAGGTCCAGGTGAGAGTTCATTGATGGTTACATTTCTAGTGATCACTTTGTTGTTGTGATCACAAAACTTAAACACATTCACATCCTTTGACCCAGCAATTCAAGTTCTAGAAATCAATTTGTAATAAATATTTACATCTGTCTTATTTGCATACAGGGAAGTTCATCTCAGATTATTTCTATATAAGAGCAAGAATTTAGGAACAATTGAAAGTCTACCAATTACGTATTGGTTAAGTTAAGCACAGTGCATTTGTGTAGTGGAATATTTTGATGTCTTGAATATATTTAATGACATGGGGAAATGCTCATAATATATTATTAGGTGGAAAAAAGCCCACATGACAAACGCTTGTGTATATATGATCCCAATCTTTATATCTGGACACATACAGGAAAAAAGTCAAAGGATTTTTGGGCTATGAGGGATAACTAATATTTTACTTTATGGTATTTTCTGTAGTTAAAAATTTTATTCAGAAAAAAACAAATGTTATTAAAAACAAAGTGAAGTAAATCGTAGTGAGTTAGTAGTTGCTGTTCAAGGAGATCTAGTCATTTTTAATGACAATTCCCTTTGAACTCTCCATTTGTGCTGTAAAAGGGACATTTGTTTTCATATCTCTGGCTGTATTTCATTTGTACATATATTCTCTGAGTACCTGGGGTCTACTTTTATAAGTACATTTCTGCTGTAATGCCTTTTCATCTTAAGCATCAGATCAGGAGCTGGAAAGCTAAACCATAAATCCAACTCTATTACAATCTGGTGATACGTCCGTAGACACATTTCTTAACTTCTGCCCACTCAGTTGGTCTGCCCTTGCTCAGAAAATGGACAGAGGAGCCCAAATTCTATAGCCCTCTGCTAGATATACCCAAGTGCCGGAGGTGAGTCAGGAGATTACAAACCTAGGAACGAATGGATACTGAGGGCTTATGTGGGGGGAGGAAGAGAAGGGAGATGCCATCGTTCCAGTCTCTGTTTTTTTCAAGGAAGAGGGAGAAAGAAGAGACTTTTTTGTCTCTGTAGAATGAAATCCTGAGTTGTTGCTCTTTTTTGTAGTAGAAGTGGGTAGAATTGTCAAAGCAAATAGAAAACACCAATGAAAGATATTCAGAAGGGCTAAGCTACTTTTATGGTTTAAAAACCTGTCTTTCATGTTAAAAACTTAGGCAGAATGTTCCAAATGATCTCTAATATATAATAGAAAAACTCTAATTACAAAGATATTGCAAACACTTTTTGACTAAAAAGTTACTTTTTTTTTTTTTAAAAGGATGCTTGAAACTATATGAAGATTATTTGGAAAACAGTATTTAAAATTTTGATTATTGGTAATTCACATATGGCAGATCTGCTGATTCTCAGATAGATTGTCCCATCATCTTGAGACCCAACTCTGCTTGTTAAACTTCATTGCATTATTATTATTATTTTTTCCTATCAACTAGGCTCACTTTTTTTTAAATATATGACAAGTGTTAATAAAATTACATAGATTTCAGGTGTACAATTCTGTATTACATCATCTATAAATCCCGTTGTGTGTTCACCACCCAGAGTCAGTTCTTCCATCGCCATATATTCGATCCCCATTACCCTCATCTCCCCCCCCTTACCCCGCCCCCTTACCCTCTGGTAACCGCTAAACTATTGTCTGTGTCTATGAGTTTTTGTTTCTCATTTGTTTGTCTTGTTCTTTTGTTGTTTTTGGGTTATATACCACATATCAGTGAAATCACATGGTTCTCTGCTTTTTCTGTCTGACTGATTTCGCTTAGCATTATACTCTCAAGCATTATTTTTAACATTTGAAGATTGACCACTAGATGGCACTTAAAATCCACGAGACTGGGAGGAATGCTTCATTCAACTGGGAGGCAAAAGACAACAGGACAGGTATACAACCTGAGTTCTCAGAACGATATTATCTACTTTACAGGAGAAGAAAAGCAGACCCAAGATTGTTTTGAGACAATTGGAGAGTAGGATTCTTAAAGTGAACCTATAAATGATAGAATGTTTCTCTTTAAATATAATTTCCCTCCACCTAAATTGCTATTGACGAGCAGGTTTTTAGTATTAAGACAACAGGCTGTTGGACTAATGAGGGTTTGGTGTAAACAGTGGAGGGCTGTGTTCTCTCTGAAGAGGTTTGGAGTATGCGCAGGGAATCTAAATGTGGGGTTTTAATCCCAGCTCGATGTCTGCTCTGTTATTTGGCACCAGGCAAACTGCTCTTTTTGCCTGCGGTTAATTTGGTTTGTGCTTCTCTCACATATCAGGGGAGCAAAACCTAGGCTAAGAACATCGTGATACAGAAGATGGAGCAGCAGAATGTAATGACTAATCTCAGAGGCATGGCCACGGCCGACCAATCTCATTGGATGTGACATTGGAATATGGATGGAGAGTGGCAGGTAGACTTGAAAGAGCAGTTGGGGTTCATTTTTGGCCGAGGCATTATGCAACACTATCAAGAGAAAAGCAGAGGCAAGGAAACAACAGCTAGACCTGCAATGCTGAGCCCCAGACAATGTGTGCAACCAGCACAAAGAACAGGGAGAGAAGGCTGGGTCTGGAGTCAGGGTGAGAATCTGGTTCAGACTCTACAACTAATCACCAGTGTGACCTTGGGCAGGTTAAGGTCCTTGGACCCCTGTTTTCTCACTTAAAAATGGAAGAGTTTAGTTTATGTGATTTCTGAAGTCCCTTGTGAAGTTTCTAGATTATGTCAGGACATAATTTTTTTAAAATGTAGTCATAACGACAAGTTTTTCACGTGGGCATAAAAGAGATTTTATTTTCCTCCCTGTTTTCTACAATAGAACAGGGAGACTGAGAAAGCTGGAAAACATCCTGGCTCCAAGTCTAGACGTAGCCTATTCTTGCTGCTCAGTGTGCCCTGGACGGTGTCAGCTTCATGTGGAAACCTGTGGGAAATGCAGACTCTTAGGCCTCATCCTGCAGCTAGTGAATCAGAACCTGTGTTTTTAACTAGGCCTTTTTAAACAAGAGCCACCGGGGATGCATATGTACAGTCAAGTCTGAGAAGCACTGTGCTGTACCGCTCGGCCTGCAAAAGGCTGCTGACCACAAGAAGCTGGTTTCATAGCTTTTCTAGATGAGCACATCCTTGAACTGAGGGGTGGGATTGATTTATTCTTTCAACAAATATTTATTAAGTACCTGCTATGCCTTAGTCACTATTCTCCTCTGGGGTAATAGAGAGGAGCAAGAATGAGAAGATCTCTGTCCGCATGGAGAAGTCAAGGAATTACTTGTAGGAGTCCTTCTTTCTCTTCCTCTTTTGCTGTCTTGTAGCTCAGAGTAGAATTTTAGGTGGTAAGATGAGGCCTGTCGTCTCCAGCAGTCTTTAGTTGAGGATCTTATTTGAACTTCTAAAAATCGAAGACAGGGTTTCTCAACAGCGGTGTAACTGACATTTTGGGTTGGATAATTCGTAGTTGTGGGGATTGTTTTGTGTATTACAGGGCATCTGACAGCATTGCTGGCTCCTGTCCATGACATACCAGTAGCAATCCCCCAGTGGTGACAACCACTAATGTCTCCAGACATTGCTAGATGTCCCTGGAGGCTGATCTGAGAGGAGCTAGGACGTAGTCAAGAGGAAAAGCAGCTGGGAGCCAGTCAATGAGTCTGATTGGATATAAGGTTTCCAGAAAAAGAGAAGTCAATGGGAACCTGAGCTTTCATCCTCACTGCTAATCCCCTTCTCCATAGTAAGGAAATAGAGATGGGTTTCAGAGCAGATCTTTTCAGAAGGCAGTAGTGTCTATGTCCTTAAATTGGTTTAGAATTATCTCTGAGGGACATGAAGGAAAGTAGAAGATGAGAAATTGTTATAGTTTCTATACTCAAAGCACTCTCTAAAATTAATTAGAATTGTTTCTCTGGACAGTCAATTGTCAAGATTATACACTGCCCGCCACCCCCCCCCCCCCTTGTTTTCCTTTCTAGGTGACAAATACAGTGGTATTGCATATCCTGCTTTGAGCCAACCAGAGAATCCATAGATAGGTTTGCACTTCACTGTAGATTGCCAAATGGTAAGATGCCTTTTTCTTCTTTGGAGTCAGTACGATTTAAATAATATGCTCAGAAGACTCCTTAGCCACTAGCATTGTCAAGCTCCAGGCTAAAATTTACAGGTGAGAGAGGATATGCTTCTGAAATGATTTTAGTGCAAATAAATACCACCAAAATGAAAGAGAGCATTTCTCTTGGACAAAAGCCAAAGCAGAACAGAGTTGTACAAACCCTCTGCATTCCCGTATCGTGAGCGTGGTAAGATGTAACCTTTCCACAGTTCTGTGTAAATTCCAAAAGGCTAGTCTGTCTTGACTGGATTGTAGCTTGACCTCTGTCCTGTAGGGACTAGAATTGACTTCCTGAAATCCCTCTTCAAACTAAAAATCTGCTCTCTTGACTCATTTGTTTAACCCCTGTGACATATGTTAAAGCTGTGGACTTTTAAATGCTGAAGGAATGCTGAAGGTGGGCTCCAGCAGCAGGGGGAAATCTCAGTCCCACACACAGCCTTTCTGCCAACTGGCAATGTGAAGTGTATTATTGAAAAAGGCTGGCAGCTCAAGGCATTGTTTGGCTTTCTTCCTTGGCAATGGCAAGCAGAAAACTGTAGGGAAGTTTTCTCCTAATCTGCTGGCACCTTCTACCCTGGTGAAATGCAATATGTAGTCCATAGCTCACTGTTCCCTAAGAAGTGAATAATCCACTTGAAGTAATTTCTCTGCTACCATGTTTTAAGGCATCTTTGCCTACTGTGGAGAATCTAGGTACCCTGTTTCAACAATCACCAATAACCATTTTTCTCTGGGGGCAATTGGGGCAAGGGACTAAGTGTAAGTACTGACTTCAGCCAAATTGCAAAGCCTACTCCCTTCTACACAATAGAGGATTGAGAACCACATCACATCACCTAGGAGCTTGTTAGCAATGCAGAATCCTGGGCCCACTCCAGACCTAGTGAGTCAGAATCTGCATTTTACTAAGATTCCCCAGGTGATTCATATACATATTTAAATTTAAATAAATAGCACAATCTAAATCAGCAGTGCTCAATCTTGACTGCACAATAGAATCTCTTGGGGAGTTTGTAAATATCTTGATGCCCAGGCTAAACCCTAGAACAGTGGTTCTCAACTGGGGGTAACTTTGCTCTCAGTAGACATTTGGCAACATCTAGAGACTTTTTTGGTTATCAAAACTGTAAGGGAGCTACTGAGGTCTAATGGATAGAGGCCAGAACACTGCCAAGCATTCTACAATATAGAGGACAGTTAGATCCTCATGACAAAGAATTGTCTGGCTCCAAAGGTCAATGGTGCCAATATAGAGAAACCATGTTCTAGATGAATGAGATAAGAATCTCTGAGGGTGGGAACTAGTAACCACATATATTTTTAATACTTCCAGTGATTCCCATATGCAGTCAAGGTTGAGAGCCATTGGTAGATCTGTTGATAGAGAGCCATCAAGACAAGAAGCTGAGATTTAAGAAAGATGATTTGGTTTCAGAATATAAGATAGGTTGAGCTGTGGTGTGCGTTCACTGATTTCAGTTGTCGGGGAAGGAGGACTGGGGGACAGGGAAGTAGATGGGACTATTTAGAAATCAGAAAATTGGATGTTAAATAAGAAGATTCAGAGACTTACTTTAGATCCCGCTGCAGGAAACTAAAGAGTATAAATCAGGACCAAAAGTCGAATCATAGGGACTTTCCCAGTGATTTATTTCTACACAACAAACCATTCCCATACTTAGTGGCTTAAGACAACAATGACGTCTCATCAGTTCTGTGGTTTGACTAGGTTCAGCTGGACAGTCTCTCACACATTGTCTAAGGCTGCGGTCTTCTGAAAGCTCATCTGTGCTGCACATCTGAAATGGCTCATTCACGTGGTGGTCTGTCGCTGAGAGCACAGTTGGAAGCTCATCTGGGGTTGTAGACTGGAGCGCCATCCCATGACTTCCCCTGTACCTTGGGCCTCCCTCAGTCTAGTAGCTAGTTTCCCCGAGGGAGGGTCCTAAGTGTTCCCTGAGGCTAGGACATGTTTGGACTCCTGTGAATGAAAGTCATAGGTATATACTATAGGTCTGCAGGTGCCAAAGACTACTGATGATCTCTTATGAATTTTACTTTCCTAGAACGGAAACTTTTATATAATTAAATTCATATACTGTTCAATCTTTTTGACTTAAGCTTCAGCAATAACATTCAGAGATAATTCTATGGTGCTGGAAACAAAGGACTGCTAAGGAAATATAAAGTGTCAACATGTTTTCTCTTTTTATGGTGATAGTAGTGGTAGTAGTGAGGGGATCTGTTTACTAAGAAAATAACCTTTTAAAAAAATTAAACAAAATTGTTTTTAATGCCCAGGAGTGCTGCTCATTATAAAGGACTCATTCATTTATTAAACCAACCATGCAGAAAGATATGGTTGCTAATTCCAATTTGTCTGTAATGTATTTGAAATAATAGTTAAAACTATTTTGTATTGAAATTTATTGATAATTCAGACCCATTTCCCCTAAATAATTTTTTTTCTTTTTGTAATTGTAAATCACAGTCATTTTTTCTGAGATAGTTCAAATTCTTTTGGACAGTACAAAAGGTTATAACCTTGATGGGAATGCAAATGTGTTGTTTCGATTTTCTGAAAAGAGCCAAAAAAAAAAAAAAAAAAAAAAAAAAGGAAAGTTCATTCAATAAAGCTAAAATACACTAGAAATCTTGGAGTATCCTTTTCTCTTTTTCTTTTTCCCCCTTCTTTTGGTTTTCATAAAATTTTGTGAAACATCAGGCATTTATTTCCATCAAAGCAACTGACTCCCTGGTTCTCACTCTCTTCTGTTAACAATATGAGTTCCAAATTTTAATTAAATAAATATGCTCATAATCAAGAAATAATATTGCTTTTTGGCTAGAACTAAGGGATTACTCTTTTGCAGTAATCGGTTGACTCTACATTTAGTTTTTGAAAAACATTTCACCAGCTCCTTAAGACCGTGTTTTGCTTTTTCCATCATACGTGTGGGAACCCTACTAGTTATGAGAATGAGTAATTGCTGCTTACTTCAGGGCTCTTCCTAGGAATAATTTTGCTGTGTGCTCTTCACAACTATACTACCTCAAAGGGGTGTCACTCAAACAAACCTGAAATACAAAATTATAGGCTACCTTTGACAGAAGAGAAGTCACAAAAGCTCAACCTGTGGACCAAAGAATGTGGAGTGAAAGAGCGGAGTATTCTGTGAAAAGAGCTATTGACAAGGATTTAAAAGGTTGAGCTCTAGTTCCAACTCTGTCACCACTTAGTTATACCATGTTTCCCCGAAAATAAGACCAAGTCTTAAATTAATTTTTTGCTCCAAAAGACGCATTAGGGCTTATGTTCAAGGGATGTAATCCTGAAAAATCATGCTAGGGCTTATTTTCCAGTTAGGTCTTCTTTTCTGGGACACATGGTAAGCCCTGGGCCAAGGATTTGACTTCATAGGCCACCTCCAGTATCTCCTAAACTTAGAGTTGATCAGGGAGAGGGAAGATGGAGCCTTGACTTGTCTACCCAAGGAGAGACACTATCCACAGTACTTAGAAGGTGAACAAGTGCTGTGTAATGCAACTGTCACATCCCCTATTACCTCTGCTGTGATTTTAAGTGATCTCTTCCTGGAGCTGGCAGGAACATCTCTCCTCTTGAAATGAATGGGATTTCTTTGTTCGAGCAGCTCTGCCAATAAAGAGCTGTCAAATAACAGTCCTGAGACAGTCTGTTTCCCAACAGAAATAGAAAGACATGGAGCATCCCCTGAGCCTGGAGAGAGCTAATTAATAATAAAATAAGACTTTACTACATGAAGTGTTTCGTCTTAGATTGGAAGACATGTATGTGGAAGTTAATGGTCCCATGAGAGAACTAGACAGTGATTAGACATCAATGAAAGGAACAAATGACTCTAGGCCCAAACTGATCATTTCATTTCTGTTCTATGCTGTAGCTGCATCACCTCCCTTTGCTATCCATAGATTTATCCTAATACTGAAAACACAAAGTATTTCTCATTGTATTTTCAGTTGTTTACGAATAACTAAACAAGAATAATATACAGTATCTCCATTCCCCTTATTCAACCCAGAGCATCTTAAGTACTGACAATGCTTTCTCATTCTACACCTGCATTCTAAGAGAGGGAAGAACAGTAAAGGTGAGCTCATAAAAGTGAGCTAATAAGACATAATTGCTAAGTGGTGATACCTGGCATTAGCGAGAGCCCAGTAAATTAATTTTGTTAATGATTTATTAAATAAATTAATAAAGTAGAATTATAGGAGCTGTTAGAAATAAAGAAGAGGATCAGTTGTACTTGGTTGGCAATCTTGTGGAATTTTATGTTTTTGTTTTTCCTTTTAAAATAGTCTTCATTGCTTTATGCTTCCAACCTTGCACTAAATCATGCCACCTTTGCTTAAGACTCAGGGGAAAAAAAGTAGGAAACCAATTATGTGCTAAATGTTTTCACCTATATTGTCTGATTTGATTTTCACAATAGCCCCACAAGGTCAATGTTGCCATATTACTGCCCATTCCCATTTTACAGATGAAAAAAATGAAGCCCATTGGAGTTAATTAATTTGCTAGAGGACATATAACAATGAGCAGCAGAGCCAGGACTTGCATCTATATCTAACTGTAAGACTTTGATCATTTTTGCAACACCCAATCTATCTTTTTACTTTTATCCCTGTAGATTGCATGTCTAGTGCTTCTAAGATCTGTACTAGGAAAAACACATTAACATCTCTGCCAAAAAAACTTTTACTTGTGCAATAACCATGTTTATATTGGTTTCCATCTAAAAATTTATCTGGTCTAATCTTATCACTGCTAAGAAGATCAATGATTTAATTTGTCAATGATCCTTGTTAAATTATACCCCTAGACACATATAACCAAATATAACATGGCAGACCTATAATGTATATCAAATTTTATCTTTCAGTTGGAGGTCATCTTTGGAAGAATTATAAAGTAAGTAGTTCAGAGTCATTCATCCATTCATTTAACTAATGCGTATTGAGCTTCTAATGTAGAAAGCACAGTTCTAGGTGCGGGGAATACATCACTGAACCAAATACACAAAAAGTTCTTTTTCTCATGGAGCTTACATTGCAGTGGCATGCGGTAGGGGGCAGCTAATATGCAAATAAACAAGTAAATGTATAATATGTCAGATAGTGATAAGTACTGTGAAGAAAAATGAAGCAGCGAAAGGGGTCAGAGGATGATGGATTGGAGGGATAAACGGTGTGGCACTGCTTTATACTGGGTGGTCAGACAAGACTTCTCTGATGAGGTGAAAATGGAAAGACGTAAAGGTGTGAGCCTTGTGGGTCTCTGAGCATTCTAGGAAGAGAGAACAGTGAGCATGAAGTCTTTGAAGTGGGAAGTGGGAAAAGTCTTTGAAGTCTTTCGTGGTGTATCAAGTTGCTCTAGGGAGGCCAGAGTGGTGAGAAAAGAGGTTAAGGGGAGACAGGCAGGAAATGAGGACAAAGGTAACAGGGTTGGAGGGCAGATCTCATGAACAGTAAACAGTACTTTGTCCTCTGCCCCATCCAGCATGCTTTTATATTTCTAATTTCAGAGTATTTTCTACTTTCTCTGTTATCTCCAGACTTCTAGAAAGGGGCTTTTTACATGCATATCACTCTCTGAAGGCCATTGAGTGCAGTGCTTGTGCTCAGATTTTGTAATCAGGCTTTGTGGGCTCAAATCTTGACTCTTGCATGTGACTTTGGGCAAGTTCCCCAGCCTTTCTATGTTTCACTTTCTTCATCTGAAAAATGGAGCTGGTGATGATGGTGATGATGGTGATGGTGATGGTAATGATGATGATGGTGATAAGGATGATGATGATGATATCATCTACATCCTAGGGCTATTTAACGATCACATGACTTAGGATGTGGAAGGCACTTAGAACAGTGCCCGGCATGTAGGAAGTACCACATCAGAGTGGACTGGTCTTATTAACAGAGAAGATAATGATCTGCTAAAGTAAATCACAGCGTCCAGAATGTCATACTTCCCATGGGTCTTTTCCTTCTAAGTGACAATGTATCCTGACAATTTTTAATAGTGCAATTCTAGGCATGAAAGGCACTATTTAGGAGAGAAATTTTTGATTAGGAAAGACTTTCCAGCATGCCTCCTGCAATACACCATCATAATTTACTTCTATTTACTGTTAGATCAACACTTCCCTCTACCAGAATTCTAAAGGGAGTCCCTGCTCCTTAGTTTTTTTGTTGACCCCATATGCTTATGACTTTCAGTATCAAAACCTTCAGTTTTATTTTATGTTAGGTTGTAAATGTTATGCATCCAAGGATCCACACTTGCATAAAAAATAGGGCCATCATTCCACTGTGCTCTTGGAAAGGAGAAATTGCTCCAAGCTGCAGGAGAGATGGTTCATCTCACACATCTGAGAGTCAGAGGCAGTGGAGCTATAAGGGGAGGGCCATTGTAGCATATGCTCATGAATAATGAATCTGACATTATAGCTATGCAAATGGAACACAGCGGGCTCTAAGCTAAAACTTGGTTTCATCATTTATTCACAGCCTCTTGTGTTCAGCACCTGGATAGTGCTCAGGATGGCAAGGGAACAAAGCAATCTGCTTGCTGTTCTTGGGGGTAGAGCAGGTCTGGATGAAAAAGCCAGATATCTGCGATAGTGTGGTTTCCATTCCAAGCTCTGAAGGTAAATGAAGGTGAACAAAATCCTTGAGGAAAAAAAATACATGCTCAGTCGCCTAAAGAGTGGACAAATGTGAAAGCTTATTAAGGCACAAAGTGACAATAATTGCTGATGCTCAGGGTAATGGACAGAGACAAGTTGGAGGCTGAATGTAATCCAATGCATTTTGTGATCGTTGCATTTTAATATTTAAATTTGCATGGAATAGACATCAAGATCAATTTTATTCCTGTGGGGGAAGTTCTACATTTTCCAGCAGTCTTCAATTTAGCTTTAGAGTAAACAATGTATTTTTCAAATTCAAACATCAATAAAATATTGCAATTATGGAAAGATGAGGAATTTGGATCACAAAGGTATCTGGATTTGTTTACTTATTATGCCCTCCACTAAGAAAGGATTGCCCATGGAGAATTTCTAATGATGGAAAGACTCTTACTTCTATGATTGATTAGGATTCCAGTGTAATTCCACAGCCTAAGAAAGGACCCGGGCCCAGTTAACTGTCCAACTAAACAGCTGCAGAAAATGAGGCAACTCTGGCTTGTTTTTACAAGCTCTGAGGAGGAAGATTTCATATTTCCCTTAGGTTATACTGTTATTTCCTAACACTGACAGTTAGGAGAGTCTTCCTTGTATTGCAGACAAATCTGAATTGATCTCAATATAATAATATGAAAAAAACCTGTGTCAGCACTGCAAAATAGGAAATATTGTCACTCGCATGCCAAGGGCTATGAGACATTTCTGCAAGATGAGACTGAATTGAGCAAAAAATGGAATAGCCTATGAGTCACCCTGCACATTAGAATTGCCTGGAGAGTAATGAAAAGCCCAGATGTCTGAGCCTTGTTCCCCAGTTGTGTGGTCGCAATTGGTCTGGTGTGAGACCCAGGCATTGGTGTTTGAAATGCTCTTCAGGTGATTTTAATGTACAGCCAAGATGGGGATCCAGTGCCCTCATTGAAGTTTGCCAGTGGGCTATAGCTCAGAGCAGAAGGGGTTGAGGCTGAAGGGAGGGGCAGGCTGAGAGGCAGAGTGTGGCGGACATTTGTCTGTGCACGAGGGCTCAAGTCAGTGGGGATTCCCCAGTAGTGCCCAATCTCTGCAGCTTACACGTGGTGTGGACAGCAGCACCCTCCCCTCCAACATTCAGGGACAGAATTAGAGGAAGCTGTTCCTGAAGTAGAAGGCTTGTAGGCATAGCTTCTCAAATCAGCAGATTCTTTAGGTTCAGGGTGATGAGAAATGGGGCGTGTTGGGCAGGGAGGTGTGTCAGCCCTCCTGAGGCAGTGCTAGGGACCAGGGAGGAGGTCTTGAGGTAGCAGAGGCATTTCTCACTAGGCCAGGCACCTGGAGCTGCAGCTGCATCAAACTGAGGGAAGTTGCCAGAGGTCCTGCTCCCTTTGCAATGCTGGATCATGAAAAAGGCAACTGGTGCTCAATCTGAAGATCCAGCAAGAAGTCTCTTTCCAGAAAACAAACAGAACTTGAAGAGATCCACAGGAAAGAGAAAAACCCCGTGCGTTTAAACAAACAGCAAGTGATGAGGTCTAATTAGAAAGCAACTCTATGCAAGCCTAGTAGTATATTGGTTCTTCCCCTTGGCCTTTAGTGAACTCTGGCTGGTCCAGTTACTCTCAGATAATAGAAAGGGTCCTGGTCACTTAGAGTCACAAAGCAGTTTCATTTCAGTACTGGTTAATAGTTAAAACCTCAATAGAAAGCTTTTTTCCCCCCTTCACTCTGCTCTACTTGCTTCTCAGATCCCACACCCAGACCAGGAGGCAGGGGCAGAAAAGGGCATTTTTGGCTGGCACTTCCACAATCTGGTGCTCTCCCGGGTTGGCAGACATTCAAAGCTGAGACTCTGTTTCCCAGGGCACTTGTGTAAGTTCTCAGAAGTTTCTCCTTGGGAGCACTTGACTGCATTTCTCTGGATGAGGTTGCAGCTTTCCGTCACCGCCTGCTTACATCTCCTCCCTATGTATAACTCTTCCTAAAGCCGTGTTCCTTGAGTAGGGGGATTCCCACAGCCCATGGATACTTCGCTCCAGAGAAATCCTCCAAATTCCAACTCACTCTTCAGCCCCTATAATTCAATTATTTTATACCTTTTAGGTGGGTGGGGGATAAGGTTTGAAAGTCCAGTTTACAGACACTTCCATATAAGTCCTATTTGGTGGTCTAGCACCCTGCTTTGAAGGAGGTCATACTTCCCAAGGCAGGCTTCATGGATATATGGCCTTTGTAGTCACACAGGGTCCCTCACTCAAAGGGTCCTATGCTTGGAGTAACATTCTGCTGTCACCATCTTGGACTTCTTAATTTTTGAACAAGGGCCTGCCCATGCATTTACACTTTGGACTGGATCCAGAAAATTCTGTAACTAGTCCACGTTGCCTCTATTAGGGTGGGGGCTTTCCCTAAAACTGAGAAAGCATCTGGCTTTTAGATCTGAATTATACCCATTTCTGGAGATTTCAGGCCTTTTGTAGAATTCTCGTTTTTGAGTATTTATAAACTGGAGGAAAAATCCACACGTATCAATTTGGGGCCGATGAAAACAACTTTGAAGCATAAAAGGAGAACAGAGCTCGCAGAAGGCAAAGGAAGGACATACTTGAAAAAAGATTTACCGTAGGAAACAAAAGTAATTTAAGGCAGCATCTGCTTGTACTTTCAATAAAATTCAATTAAGCCTGGATTCTATGAAACACGAGATTAAAAATGAGATAAGACAATAAATATCAAAAGTAAGCTTGCTTACAGGAAGGCAAAAATCAAACAAGAAGCCAGACAGAAACAAGAATAATGGCTTTGAGATAAAAAATGAGTTGACAGACTCTTGTAATGTATTAGGCATAGTACAGTAGACCCTGTGGATAATTACATCAGTAATATGGAGAACTCGCTTGAGAGAGTCTCCAAATGCTGAAAAAAACAATAAAATGGAAATGACGAGAGAGAAGAAGAGAGACATCAAAGAGAGGCAACGGAGAAGCACACAGGTCAGTGGAGTTCCTCCAGGAGATAAAAGAACAAATGGGACGGAAGCAATGTTCACAGACAGCCTAAGATTGCCTACTTACCGCCTGAGGAGATAGGCACATGGCAGAAGGAGCAGGGAACTCCCTGGTTTTGTAGTAAATAAACCTTCCTCACACATAAAAATACTTACATTTTATAAATATTTATAAAAACAGAGATAAAGAGGGATATTCATGGCCAAGTTCACTGGGCTTGTAGACTAATATCTTTCGAGTTAGAGAGTGTTTTGCTGAAAGCTCAGTGACTTGTCTCTCTGGTTATTTTGACCAAGTACCAGTCATACATGCAGTTACAAATCATGCCATCTTTCCCTCTTTAGGGTCTCTATGCTAGGGAGGAGGGTAGAAATAGATATAATACTGTTTATGCATATAATGACCAGGAGTTTACAAAATGCTTGTCTTTATTTTTCATTTGAGCTTCCTAATAGTGCTATACAGTGTAGTATCGGAAATTATGGGACACCAGGTAGAAATGTGACATGTTAATGCCAGGGCCTGCGTCCATGTAAAGATATAAGGCAGAGCTATTTTTATGGTAGCCAATTAGAAAGAAATATCCCTGAGCGATTGGGGGTGGTTGAGAGAGGGAGAATCTTCCATCATTGTGTGTTAGATAACTAGTTATCATACACTTCTGTGATTATACCTGGGCCATTGTGGGGCAATGGACCTTGATGTAAGGGACAGGGCATTGGACCCTTTACTTGGGTATTAGAAATGCTGTAAATATGACGTTTGAATCTAGCAAGAAAGGACCAATAGAACTGGCTTGAAAATAAGTTCTGTCACAGTCCAAGATATTCTAGACTCTCCTTGGGGCCTCATATAGTCAGCAAACAATGCAGTTCCAAATATCTGAAGGCAGTTTTTACAACCAATGGTTTATTTCCCTAAGTGGTCTGGCTGTTATAGAAGCTATTAGAGAGATAAATAGAAAAGAATAGCCTAGTTTCTGAATGGAACCACAGAAGTAGTGATCTCAGATCTATTCATTTTCTTAGTTAAAACAATGTATGAGATTTGGACTAAATAAGGGGTAAAAGTGGCTATAGAGAATTTTACTTGGCTAAAATCATAAAGTATGACATGATGTTAATGCACTTAATGAATCATGGTATATCTTAGTTCAGGAGGTTAGAAATGATAAATAAACGCTTAGCACTACTGTTCTCCTGCCCGTGGCAGACATTGTGTCTATTATAACAGTCTTACTTGCTAAGCTTAGATGTAGCCTCAGAAACCTTTTCAACACGGCAGGCTGAAAAACCTGTATCCACCCATCAGCTGGTATTTAAGATGTCATCCCTGATCCAGTTCAGCTCTCTAATTTTTCAGGTAAGGTTACTGAATCTCAGAAGGACAAAGTGACAGAAAGGTTACACCACTATTTGAAAGAAGAGCCAGGACAATAATCTGGGTCTTTGATTCTCTAATCAAACAATCTATTTTATTTTATTAGACTTCAAAATTGGAATAAATGCATGGACTTTAATGTTATAGTCCGAAACTAATTTTGATGTGCACATGTGTATGTGTGTTCAATATGTGACGTAACTTTGACGTGAATGTGTATATATAACTTTGATAACTTCAAGGGTCTGTGTGTGTGTGTGTGTGTGTGTGTGTGTGTGTGTTTATGCATGTTATCACTATATGATATGCTGGTGTGTGCGTGTTTTTGTCTTATAACTATGGATCAAAAGCTCTCTCCCAGATGCCAGACCCTAACCCCAGAATTTACAATTTTTTTCAACCTCAAATTTCTTCCATTTTGAAGTAGAAACTGTGCTTTCATTCTAGAACAACCAAAAATAAGAAAAGTGCTTTGAACCCTCTCACGAACCATGTCTTCTTGAGTCACTTTCCTGTCCCATCCTTTCCTGTGACCATGCTTCTTTGAAGTGAATAGTTTCACTTTCTCCATTTTTCATTCTTCAATTTCCTATAATTTGGCTTCTGACCCCAATGTTCTCTTGAAACAGCTACTGAACAGGTTTCTGACAACCTAATAGCCTAATCTAACGAAATTGTGCTGTGCCTATTTGATGGGTCCCACATTGGATGATGTCACCCACCCCCAGGTCTTGAAACCCTTCCTTCCTTGCCGATATTTTCTCTTGATTGTGCATATACCTCGCTTCATCCCAGGTAACATCCTTCTTCTCCTCAGCGTTTGTCTTTGGCTCCTAGCCTTCCTCTTTCTGTGCATTATCCTTCGGCAATGTTATCTACTCTCATGATTTTAATGTCCACCTGTGTTGGATGACTCTCAAATCTGTCTCCAGCCATGACTTCTCTCCTGAGTTTCAGATTCATGTCTCTAAGAATTTGCTGCATCAGTGCACTTGGTTGCTCTCTGGGCACTTGAAAATCATCCTGTTCAAAAGTGAACTACTCATCTTTCTCTCCAAGGCCGACACCAAGAACAGTAACTTTGTGTGTGTGTGTGTGTGTGTGTGTGTGTGTGTGTGTGTGGTCTCTTTTTATAGCACCTTCACCTATCTTTTTACCTGAACCCAAACCCAGTGAATCAGCCCACATTCCTCTCTCTGTACACCTCCCCACTTTCAATTTCTAAGTCCTGTTGACTGAATTTCTTAAAGGTTCCTTCAAGTCCTCCAAGTTTAGGCTGTTGCCTGAATGATGTAAGAACCTGCTAACTGGTCCTGCATCTGTTTCTGCTGCCCCTAAATTTTCCGTTTACTCCACTTCCAGAGCCGTCCATCCCAAATCAATTCTTGCCTTGTTACTTCATGACATCAGTTTCCCTTTGCCTGCAGAATAAAATCCATGCTCCTTAATGTGACTTCTATGACTTGGCAGTACCTTTTCCTCCCTGGTCCCCACATTATTCTTTGCTTTCACTTTATGTACTTACTGTTCCATCAGCAGCCCACCCCTGGCACACATTCTCCCACCCTCACATCAATCTTTTTCTTATAGCCTTTCTTTCAAATATATTTCTTTGCCTCGTTGTGATGTACTGAGTCCCAAATATGTTATATGTGATCATTTAGACACAAGTGCCTGCCTGGGACCCTGAATACTCTTTGTGAGGACAAACCTATATAAATCCCCTAAGATGCTTGGTGTTCCTTCAGTACAAGTTTCAGAATCCCTTTACTGATGGGAAAGCAGGTGAGTTGCAAGATAACCACTCGGATTGAGCCATTGGCTAACTAGACCCTAAGTGCCACATTTTTCTCCCCTCAAGGAACTGCAGAGTCCAGAATGAGGGTCTGGAGGAAAAGTTGCGGGGTGTATTAAGTGAAGGCCCTGACTTTGAGTGAAGTTCAGGCAGTCCAAGTTTCAGGCTCAACATGTGTAATTCCCACCCTGGGAAACTGCTTGGCAATGTCTCAGTATTAGGTTGGTGCAAAAGTAATCGCGGTCTTTGCAATTCTTTTTAACCTTTTAAACCGCGATTACTTTTGCACCAACCTAATAAATTATTCATCAAATGAATTCCCAAATCCACTTTATCTGATTAGCTTCCTCCAGACATCCATGACAGGGCAGCAGCTTTGGGCAGTGGGGAATTTTTAAAATGCAGTGTTAGCAGCTAAGAAATCAAATCTTGCAGCAGGGAGATAATGGGACAGCCTTGGATGGGGCTTCTAATGGTCTGAATTCCTTCCCATCCTTTTTCACTTGGCCAACTCTAAACAGACCTTGGAAACTTCTCTATTCAAAGTGCGGTCCACAAAGCCATGGGATCTTGTAAGAAACAAGGAATCTCAGGCCTCACTCAAGACCTGTTAAGTCAGAATCTGCATGTTAACTATATCCCCAGATGATTTGGTACACACTCAATTGAGAATCGTTGCTTTAAAACACTTAACACATCAGTTCCTCCAGCAGGCTTTGAACATCCAGGCTACACTCACTGTCCTCATTTAACCCCCTATATCATCTTGTTGATAATGTTAAAAAATATATTTTTCTTTCTTAACCTATACTATTTGGAGATAATCCATTTACTATCTGCCACTGCCCTTGAACCATCTCTGCGCAATAGAAATATAATGCAAGTCCCAAATGCAAATGACATTTAAAATTTTCTAGCAGCCCCATTTTAAAACATGAAAAGAAACAGATGAAATTAATTTTATATATTTTATTTAACCTAATATATCCAAAATATTATCATGTCAAAATGTGGTCAATATAAAAAATTATTGAGGCAATTTGCATCCTTTTTTCATACTGAGTCTTCAAAATCCAGTGTGCATTTTATGCTTACTGCACATCTTAATTTGGATGGTCACCTTTCCAGCTGCTCAATAGCTACCTGTGAAAGTGTAGGCAGTGTAGACCTAGATTCTAAGGTCTGCTATTTGTGGAATTCTATTGTTGAGCACAGTTGCCTGATATGTGACATGCACTTAAGGAATTTATTCATTCAGTCATATACTCATTAAACAAATACTGAGTGCCCAGGGCCAGGCTCAGTTCTAGGCACTGGGGAGACAGCTGTGGATAAAACAAATTCTTTGTCCTATGGATCTTATAGTCCAGGGGAAGAAAGGCTACAAATACACCCACAAATAAATGCATCATATATTGACTACAGGCTACTTTGAGGAGGTAACACTTGAGCAGAGATTTGAATGCAATAAGGAGTGAACTTCAGAAATACCTGGGGAGAGGTGAAGGAAGCATTCCTGGCAGAGGGGATAACAGAAGCAAAGGTTCTGGAGAGGGTGGGCTGTGTGCTTGGAAAATCTGAGAGAGACAGAAGAGGGTAGTGGGCTGCAGTAAAATGAGTGAGGAGAGGAGGGGCAGGAAATGAGGTAAATGAAGGACCCAAAGGACAGATAATGTTGGGGTTTGCTGGTCATGGTGAGAATTTTGGATTTTACACAATGTGTGATGGAAGCCACTGGAGGGTTTTTGAGTAGGGGTGTGACATGAAGTGCTGTTGGTTGTAAAAGGATCATTCTAGCTCTTGGGGGAGAATAGACTGTGCAGGATTGAAGCAGGAACACTTGTTGAACTGAACCTCAGTCAGAATGTATGAAGTCACTCTCTTTACACAGATACCACTGAAGCTTGTCTCTGGTTTCCCAGAGGAGTTGCTTTGGGTGGGTGAGGAGTACATCACTTCCCAGGATGCCTTTCGTGTTACTCATCCCCACAGCATGCCCTTTCAATTTGTGCAAGGAAGCCCTTTCTGTCTGAACTGTGTATGAGGCAGCCCCCTAGAGGGGTTTACCTATTCCTCAAAATTCTGTTTCATTGTTGTGCGTGTTGACTGACATGCCACACTGTATAATTTATGCCTGGCTGCGTCCTACTGCCATGCATTTTTCATTCTTTTAAAATTAAAAACAAGTAAATATACAAAGACTCTGTTATTTTATGAGGCTTTCCTGCTCAGCAAAGTGTCAGTTTGACAGCTTTGGTGCTTCTTCCAGTACCAGAAACCTGGGTGGTGTTAGCAAGACCCCCTAGGGGGCTGATTAAAATCTCTACCTGGTGTCACCTTCCTGAAACAGAAACCTACTGCTTTCTGCCACCAGCAAAACACTTCCAGCACTCAACATGAGGCATAGGGTTTCATCTTTTGGGAAAAAAATTAACACTGCATCTGCTGTAAGGTGTTTGGAATTTAGCCTTGTTGTCAAATTGGATCTAATTTCAATTGTGGCAAAAATGTGAAGTCAGTAAAGTTTGTTTTTGGTAACCCCAGATTACTTCTATGCTACTGTTATATACATCTACAATGAAAATAACTACCATGGCCACCACTACCGCAATCACAATAGCTAATTTTTACTACCGTGTTTTCCCCCAAATAAGACCTAGCCAGACAATCAGCTCTAATGCGTCTTTTGGAACAAAAATTAATATAAGACCTGGTCTTATTTTACTATAATGTAAGACCTGAAAACCAGGTCTTATATTGATTTTTGCTCCAAAAGACGCTTCAGAGCTGATTGTCTGGCTAGATCTTATTTTGGGGGAAACACGGTGTCATGCAGGGTGTCAGGCAGGGTCTCTGCTCCCGCTCTCCACATAAGAATGCAGGATGTGGCTAGGCCAAAAAGGAACACCCATGGAGCCATAGGCAGGGGAGTCATACCACTATAGTCTCACTGGAGGCTGGATTCACACGACGAGCGACCTGCTGTCCGCTTTTCTGCCAACCGACCGACAACTCTCCTCCACTCCCCTCGACTCCACTCCTTAGCTCAGCCGCGGCAGTTACATTAATGGCCAATGGCCCATTGGTTATAGCTGATGGCCAACTAGCCACAGCTGATGGCCATCCAATCACAGTTGATGGCCATTTACTACCCAAGTGAGCACCTTTCCACGTGAGGTCAAGAACCTGGAAACTGCACTCCTGGCTCTGTCCCTATACACGGTATGCCAAGTGCATCTTCATGACCTCATTTAATTCTCTCAACCATTTTATGAGGTAAGTACTGTTATTATCCCCATTTTCGGGGTAGGGAATCGAAACTTAGAGAAATAATTAATGTGCCCAGGTAGCTTGAGATCCAAACTTAGGTCGGCTTCCTTGAGTCCACATTCTCCACCACTATGCTATGTTGCATCCAAGACTTCCTGTTTTGCCCATTTATTCACTCACTTGTTGTGCTGTATCCTTAGTTTTCTCGTAGTCATTCTGTTCATGGTCTACAGGAAGTTATCCAAGGACGAGATCTAGCTCCTAGATCTAGGTGATGATGCTAGAACTCAGAGGACCGTGTTGTTATCATAAAACTTTTTCCTCATTATGCCTATAATAGTTGTTTCATAGATAAGGAAACTGAGGCTTCCTTAGGTTGGGTTCCCCAGAAGCAGACTTTGAGATGAGAATGCCTGTGGAAGGGATATTAGGAAATGTTCCTAGGTGGGGTGAGGAAATTGGGATGGAAAGGGTTAGGAGACCAAACAAAGGTGCTCAGTTTGGGCTCAAAAACTACAAGAAGCTCTTAATTCTTAATTAGAATCCTCTGGGTTTTAAGAAGACTTAAGCTCTGGGTCTTAATTCTGAGATGTCTTCATGGGGGACAAGGTGACTGTGGTATTTATACCCTGTACCTATCAGTCACTGGCCAAAGGTTGTGTACATCCTCAGCTACTTTGGGCTCTTTCTCAGCCTGAGGATATCTCTGACAGAGATGCTGTGCAAGGCTTTGAGAAGGAAGAGCATCAGAGGCTAGTCTACACAAAAATGGAAAGGGATCAGAGGGGAAATGGGTGGAGTCCTGATACCATTTTCCAGAGGACTAATGACAGGATGTGAGTTTCTCCAAAGTGGCACAACTGCAATTAAAATCAAGGCATAATTCACTTCAAAGCCTGGGTCATTGTCTTTCTTGTTATAGTTGTCTTGGGCAATATTTGCGAGTGACATAGAAACTTTTCCAGGGCCCTTGAAGTCATAGTCCTAGAGAGATCATTTTATCTACTTATAAAACCAGTTATGTCAGTGAGAGCAAAAATTCTGCTTTGGGATTCCTAGGGAAGCTTATTCTTTCTTTCTTTCTTTCTTTCTTTCTTTCTTTCTTTCTTTCTTTCTTTCTTTCTTTTTTTAGTTTATGTATTTTCTTTTTAACGGCTTTATTGAAATATAATACACATCCCATGCAATTCACCCATTTAAACTGTACAGTTCAATAACTTTTAATATATTTATATATTAAGCACCAACGATATTTATTTCTGGAACATTTTCATTACCCTCCAAAGGAATCTTCCTACCCATTCGTAGTTACTCCCTATTTCTCTTCTCTCAGACCCTGG
This sequence comes from Rhinolophus sinicus, assembly GCF_057876585.1. Classification (NCBI taxonomy): domain Eukaryota; kingdom Metazoa; phylum Chordata; class Mammalia; order Chiroptera; family Rhinolophidae; genus Rhinolophus; species Rhinolophus sinicus. The sequence continues at coordinate 136,102,280 of NC_142502.1, read as the reverse complement.
TAAAAACTAGTTTATTTTCTGTGTCTATGTATATGCCTATTGTGGACATTTCACATAAATGGAATTATAGAATATATGGCCTTTTGTGTCTGGCTTGTTTCACTTAGCATAATATTTTCAAAGTTCATCCATATTGCAGCATGTATTAGTACTTCATATGTTTTATGGCTGAATAATATTATGTTGTAAGGATATACTAAATTGTATTTATCCATTCATCAGTTGATGGGCATTTGGGTTGCTTATACTTTCTGCTATTATGCTATGAACATTTGTGTGCAATGTTTTATGTGTCATTTGTTTTTAATTCTCTTGGGTCTAGGATGGAATGGCTAAGGCATATGTTAACCTTATATATAACTTTTTGAGGAACTGCCAAACAGTTTCCCAAAGCAACTGCACTGTTTTACATTTCAACCAGAAATGTGTGAGAGTTCCGATTTCGCTACATCTTTGCCAATATTTGTTACTGTGTGACTTTTTTGTAATAGGTATCCTAGTGGATGTGAAGTGGTATCTCCCTGTGGTTTTGATTGGCATTTCCCATTAGGAATGGGATGTTGAGCGTCTTTCCATGTGCTTATTGGACATTTTTGTATCTTTGGATAAATATTTGTTTGGATCTTTTGCCAATTTTTAAATTGGATTATTTGTTTTTATGTTGTTGAGTTGTAATAGTTATATATTTTAGATACCAGAGCCTTATCAGATATATGATTTGCAAATGTTTTCTCCCATTCTGTGCATTGCCTTTTCACTATCTTAATTTTTTCCTTTAAGCACAAGTTTTTAACTTTCATGAAGTCAAAATCATCTATGTTTTTCCTTTGGTTGCTTGTGCTTTAGGTGTCATATCCAATAAACAATTTCCTAATCCAGGGTCACAAAAATTTATACTTAATGTTTTCTTCTAAGAGTTTTATAGTTTTAGCTCTTTTTTTTTTTTTGAAGAATTTAAAAAGTTATTTTATTATTGAAATAAAAAATTATTGTTTACATTATCATCTTTTGAAACTGTCAATTTCAAGCATTAACTAAATTGATACTTGTAATATATATATGAAGTATATGGTCTTCATTGTGCCCTACTTGGAAATAAAATTGAGGATTTTAAAGAACAGTTTAGTTAAATATTAGCCCACACAAACTTCAACAACCATGTTAGCAAGTTTCATAAGTTCCCTTTCAATTAAACCATGTTTAGAATTATTAAAAACTGCCTTTTCACCACTATTTGTCAAGGCATATAGCTAGCTTTGGTAGACTAAGTTAACTTGATCAGACTGTTACAAAAAGCAGTGCTACTCAGAGTAGCACTTTTCAGGGTGGATGTGATAACTGTTAAATAGTTTATATAAAATGTGAAAACTACCATAGTTATCCAAGACAAAACACATAATGTTTGTACAAAAGTAATATACATAGCTGGAACTGTTACGACTAGAGACATAACCAGACTTAAGTAATATATACGACAAGGTCAGACAATTAAGTTCGTGAACTCATCCTAGAAAAAGTACTACATACCTCATTGCTGAATGTCACTACGGTCACCTTTGAAGTACTCCCCCTGGAAAGCTATGCACCGACGGCAGCGCCTAGCCCACACTTCAAAGCAATTTTGGAACTCTTTTTCTGGAATGGCCGACAGAGCTGTGGTCATATTACCCTTGATGTCCTGAATATCATCAAAATGTCTTCCTGTCAATATTTCCTTTATCTTCGGGCAAAGAAAGAAGTCACTGGGGGCCAGATCAGGTGAGTAGGGAGAGTGTTCTAATACATTTATTTGTTTACTGGCTAAAAACTCGCTCACAGACAGTGCCGCGTGAGCTGGTGCATTGTCGTGATGCAAGAGCCAGGAATTGTTTGCGAAAAGTTCAGGTTGTCTAACTTTTTCACACAGCCTTTTCAGCACTTCCACATAGTAAACTTGGTTAACTGTTTGTCCAGTTGGTACAAACTCATCATGAATAATCCCTCTGATCTCAAAAAAACGGTTAGCAACATCATTGCAACAAGTTCATGAACTTAATTGTCCACCTTGTATGTAATACATTGCTTTTAAAGGAATCATTCTATCATTGTCATGAAACTGTGGGAAATGGCATATGTATATGTTTGTATTTCCTCATAAGCAGATCCTGAAATAAGTACTTAAGTCCAAGTAGCATAATTGCTATGTGATTTCAAGAAACAGATGTAGAGAAGCCAGGATATGAGACAGAAAGGAATGGAAACCAAAAAAGGGCATTTCATCAAGACAACTACCACAGTGGGCACCTGAAATTTAATCCCATGGGAGTTTTCTGGGAGATAATGTGAAACACACTAGAATATTTACACCCAAAGGGGTCAGGGAATTGGGGTTTTTATACACCAGCTACCACTGTTTAGTCATTGATTGAGGAATGCTCCCAGGGATTGTTCATCCCGTGGCAGCACAGCAGCCTTCTGGAATTTCTCAAAAACAGAGTCAAAGAAGTACAGGAACTGGCAATTGGAAGTTGGGGCAAACAATGAATGAAAACAGCCAAGGAATGTGGGTGGGCACAGACCACATCTGCTAATGGATAATCAGTTTCCATTCATAAGTGTAAGCCCTTTAAAACAGGTTGGGCATTCGTTCCATGAGGGCATTGGCTTTGGTTGATCCCCTTTCAGACTAGAGAGACGTTACCTAAATATGGAAATTCCATCTGTTTAAAAAATAGTTTTTTTATATCCCACATATGAGTGAAGTCATATGGTTCGCAACATTTTCTGTCTGACTTATTTCGCTTAGCATAATAATCTCAAGATCCATCCATGTTGTTGCAAATGGCAGTATTTCATCTTATAGCAGAATAGTATTCCATTGTGTAAGCAACAAAGGAACAAGACAAATAAAGAAACAAAACCTCATAGACACATACAACACTTTAGTGGTTACCAGAGGGTAAGGGCAGAGAGGAAGGTGGTAGAAGAAGGCAAAGGGGGTTAAACACATGGTGATGGAAGGAGAACCGACCCTGGGCGGTGAACACACAATGTGGTATATAGATGATGTATTACAGAATTGCACACCCGAAACCCATGTAATTCCACTAACCATTGTCACCCCAATAAATGTAATTTTAAAACAATCATTAAAATATTCATTTTAAATATTTTTTTAATTCAATACATAGTTGAGTATAGTTATCAATTTGACATTCTTTTGTAAGAATCAACACTGATTCTATGAGGCATTAGTAACATGGAGGTATTGATTTAGTCTTATATTATTTTAACTTCTGTTTTTTAATTTATATTTTCAAGGGGAGATTGAGCGTAGACGATACAGAAGCATATCTTTACAATGTTTTCAAAACCATAAATGCATAATTATTTTTATTCACAATTTGATTGAAAAAAGTTAACTATAGGTATAAGAACTATAATATTTAGTTTTCATAAAATAAACATTATTACCATATAGAGTGTTGGAATAAAGGACATGAACAACTTCTTACAAATGTATTTTATATTTGGATTACATATATTATGTACTATATTCATATACATATATACAAGTAGCATCACTTATTACTAAATTATTTGTATCTTTAATGCATACAATAACATTAAGGACTTTAAAAATAGTGTCTGTGTAGGTAATTATTTTCTTTTTTTTTTTTTTTTAATTAAATTTATTGGGGTGACAATTGTTAGTAAACTTACATAGATTTCAGGTGTACAATTCTATATTACATCATCTATAAATCCCATTGTGTGTTCACCACCCAGAGCCGGCCCCCCCTCCATCACCATACATTCGATCCCCCCTACCCTCATCCCCCACCCCCCACCCCCTTAAGAGTTTTAGCTCTTAAGCCTAGGTGTTTGACTCATTTTGGGTTAGTGTTTGCATATGGTGTACCGTAAGGGACCAACTTCATATTTTTGCACGTGGATATCCAGTTGACAGTTATACTTTCTTGCTCCGGGCACCATCCGCTCCCTTTTCTCCTTTCTACCTGGATTACAGAAGTTCTGATTAGTGATACAGCAGCCAGCTTCTGACTATGAGTGAGAAACCTATAGAATTTGGGAAGTTCTGACACTGAGTGGTTGACTAGACATCTTATTATGCAAAACATCCCCCCCAAAACAAAAAAACAGAAAAATCATGCCCCCCCTCGCCCCCTCCCCCCCCAAATAATCATTTCAGGGTTTTGTTATCTTGTAGCCGGAAGCACCACTCTGATTCACTTCTCTCTTCTCCCCTGGAGTGGATATTTCATGTACTGGTGGAGGTTCCACCTCACACCGACTCCACTTTGACTGAAAAGTTTCCCCTAACAGAACAGGATGCCATGTTATTCCTGGGTGGTCTGTAAGACCTCCGGTTGCTGGCCAAATGTGGATGACCCAGGGATGGGCTCAGCTGGGCTAATTTGGTCCTTTCTCTTAGAAATATGGAATGTTGAACTGAGACAAGTTTTAAGAGAAGGTTCATTGTTTTCTCTAGCTGAGAGCTTTGAAGCCACAGTGATTTTCTGTCTTTCTGAAGCTTTTTGTTTTTTTCTTGTATTATGTGCAACAACCCCTCCTGCACCATCCCACTCCATCCCCATCCTTCAAAATTTTACTTTTGTCTAATTTGTGTTTTTGTTAAGTTAGACAGAATTGGTTTCTCTTACATGGGACCAAAAGAATTGTAACAGCACCTTTTTTAACTGTCATGGTCCCATTCTTTATCTATCCAGATGGCCATTCATACAGTCATCTGTATTATTTTCTCTACGTGGAGTAGGTATGTGAGGTGCTAAATCCAAAACTGCCCTCAGGTAGCTCAGGAACTACAATTTTTTTTTAATCGCAACTATAAAATAAACCATTTCTCCCCAAAGGAACTGATAACCTTCCTGTTATGTCATAGACAATTTAAAAGCAGTAAAAATAAAATGCAGGGCAGGTTAAAATAGCCGCATGTTTATTCTCTCTCTCTCTCTGAAAGAGTTTGTGGTACACCATATTTCTCCCTCTGATAGTCTAATATCAGACAGAAATGCAGAATATCAGCCATTCCTTCAGTAAGGAATAGACTAGTAGATAACTCAGGCATCAGGTTTATGGGTTTTGGGTATAGCAGGTTTACAAACACAAAGGCTTTTTTGTTTTCAAAGATTCATGGGATACTGAGAAGGGACCCTGGAAATCTCTGGTTCCAATGAAAGCAGAGGATCTTTAAATTCCAGTCTGGCCTGGACTGTCTTAGGTTTAATTGTAACTCAAGTTTTACTTTTGTTGGTCTGAACCAAACCTTTTGAGGTTGTGGTGGGGGCTTTCCTGTCGGAAACTTTTGGCATCATGCTGTCATATTTCAAAAATACCATATTTATTGATTTACTTAGTGTCTAATGAGACATTGTGCTCAGGACTAGAAATATAAATATGAATAACATAAGCACTCTGTCTGCAAAGCTTTCACTACTTCTCCCTTTTACATGGTAAAAGAATGTCTGCCACACATTCTGCAGAATTTGTATTATCCAGTTATTCTTTTATTGGTCACTATAGTGTGGTCTGTCTATGTGTTTAATATATCCGTCTATCTGTCGATGTGTATGTATCCTTCCATCTACCACTCCATATCCATCCATCCATCCATCCATCCATCCATCCATCCATCCATCCATCCATAACAGATTGGCTAAGTTATGCCATGGTAACCAAAAACTTTAATATAATGGTGACTTTGACCAACAGAAATTTCTTTTTTTGGTTAAAATAAACTGCAGATTTTTGATGGGGAAAGGCTTTCTTCCATGTTTTTTTCACTCAAAGATCTACCTAGGTTGTTGGAGCCTCCCCTCCGCCCGCATCCCTGCAATATTCTGAAGGGAGCACTGAAGGGTATTGCGCTGGAAATTAAAGGCTTTGATGTAGAAGTGATGCATGTCCCTTTTGCTCACAACCTATTCCTAGACTGTTCAAATCTAATCTAAGGGTCAGGGAAGTACCTTCCTGTGCCCTGAAGGAGATGAACTGGACATACTAGTGAAGAGCACAGGGTCTCTCTCTCTCTCTCTCTCTCTCTCTCTCTCTCTCTCTCTCTCTCTCTCTCCTCCCTCCTTTTTTTCCTCCCCTTCTCTGCTCCTCTTCTTCCATTTCCTTGTCTCTCTCCTTTTCCTTTTCCCTTCTCTATCCTCATTTATCTTCCTAAATTTAATTTCATTTGTCATTTAATTTACTGAAATTAAAAAAAAAAAACACACACCCTCTTATTGTAACATATGTGACAAGTAGATGGGAGGAGATTTCTCCTTATTATCAATACCTATGTGTCCATGAACCCAAGTTCTTTTGTAGTAACACTCTTAAACATAAAGATAAAAACAGACAAGCAAAATCATATATCTCACCAGCAATATAAAAACAGAAAGTTTGATAACCAGTTTTATTGGTTTGCTATGGCTGTTGCAACAAATCACCTCAAACTTTGTATATTATAATAACATGCATTTATTCTCTTACAGTTTGGGAGATCAGAGTGAAATTAGCATCCAAGATGTGGAGGGGCCTTGCTTCCTTAGGAAGCTCAAGAGAAAAATCCATGTTTTGTCTTTCTTGGTTTCTAGAGCTGTATTCTTTGTATTCCTTGACTCATGGCCTTTTTCTCCATCTTTAAAGCCAGCAGTGTAGCATCTTCAGGTCTCTCTCTGCTTCTTCGTTACATCACTTTCTCCTCTTTTGTCTGTTTAATCAAATGTCTCTCTGCCTCTCTAAGTACACCTGGGGTTACATTTAGACCCCACCTGGATGATCCAGGATAATCTCCACATCTCAGGATCCTTAACCACATCTGCAAAATCACTTTTGCCACGTAAGGTAACATTCACAGGTACCAGGAATTTGGACCTGGATATCTTCAGGGGTGATTACTCGGCTTACCACAAGAATTACATGAAAAACAGTGAAACTGCATCTCTAATGTAGGAGACAAAAATTAAGGATAATGTTTATTGATCGATCTCTGTACCTAATTTTCACAGTAGTTACCCAAGCAGAACTTACAAGAAAATAAATGAGATCCAAAATAGTACAATAATTAGTAATTGTAGATCATTTTCTATTGCTGCTGTTATATATATTTTTAATGCTGATTTGGAATTAGTTGCACCCAGAGATTACATTTCGTATTCAGAATCTAAATGCATTTTGTTTTATAAGTATAGTGACTGGATCTGTTGCATTTACCAGAAAATTCATTGCTTACATCTCCAAAATGAAACTTGTTGGAAACATTTTGTACATATGGGGCTATGAATTATGATTTTCCCTTTATAAGATATTTGCAAGTCAGAAAAGCAAAATCATTGCTTTCTCCTCCACCCCCCACTCCTTTGGGAGGGGAGCAGTGAATCTCATCTTTTGGCAGGTCAGAAAGCCTCTCTCATACTCAAGCAAGCTAGTGCAGACACCCAAAATTAAACTAGGTGCTCAGAAATGTCACACACATCTAAAGAAAATGAACCTAAATTGAATATTAATGAGTAATGAAAGTTGAAAACAAAATTGCCTGTTGGAAATGTGCTCATGAGTTACAAGAACAACATCTAAGTCTTCGCTACCCACTTCATTTTGAAAATAGCTGTCTATGAGGTGGCTAAGTGAGCCTGGGATCCTGATATATTTCCCCAAGATTACTGCAGACTCTTGAGCAAATAATTTGTTCCATATTGCTGAATTCTTAAGAAGTAAAATTGCTCACCCTAAAAAAAAAAAGCTTTTTCAGGACTCCAGGGTAATTTCTGCCTGGTGTGTTCAGTGCCTTTTACCCCCATCTTTTGGCTATTAGACTCTTACCGAGCTAATGCAATAATTCCTTGGCACTTTTCTCTTGCAGCTGCTGACAGGGTGAACTTTTCTTTGGGCCTGTGGTGCCTGGCTGTCAGGTATACTGTAACTACTTTCACATTTTTATTCATTACAGTAACCAAAGTGGGAATACTTCAATGTCTCCTGTGGCTTCTGTTGAATCTTTGAGGTGATACGAACCTGATCTCATCAAAATTAATGGCTTATCGTCGTTCACACGATTACTGTTAATGGGGTTGAGCATGCATTATCCCCTGCGGAAACGGTGCTTATTTGGGACTTACTGTACAGCACAGTTGGAGGGGATGCTTAACGGAGACTGTGCCCACCCTGGACAGCAGGAATTTGGGGCACTTAGCAAAGATAGTTTGCAAAATGAATGCGGTGAGCATCGGCTGCAAATTGCTGTTGTTGCTCACGCAGGTGGTGGTAAAAGAGAGCAAAGATGTTGAAGAATATGTTTAAAATATGTGCTGGTGTTAATGAAACAAAAAGGTATATGTTATACTCTGTAATATAAAAGAAAAAAAAATTTTTTAAGTACAGGAACTGGCAAGTCTGGCTGCTCATTTGGCGATTTTAGTCTATGGTCCCTGCCCCTCTTCCCGCTCCAGAAGAACAGAAGCGTCTGATACACTAGACTTACCTTTGTTTTGTTTCATCTCCTCCCATTTGTCCATTTTTCTCAGATAGCCAGTGAAGTCACAAAGCTTTGTCAAGGCTGATATGATTCAGGCTCAGACAGGCAGGATAAGGCTGGATTCTGGGGCAAGCATAGACAAACATTACCATTCAGTGTGAGGAACAAGAGTGGAACTGCAAGGAAATTAGGGTCACATGTGATATTGATATTGCAGGAAATATCAGTCAAAGTGCTATACACACACGCATGCGCACATGTACGCACACACACATATACAAACACACACAATGAATATTGTTCAGCTGTTAGAAAGAAGGAAACCTGCCGTGTGTGACAACATTGAGGACATAATACTAAGTGAGGTAAGTCAGACAAAGAAAAACAAATACTGTATGATATCGTATATATATATGGAATTTTAAAAAGCCAAACTTTTAAACAGAGAAAGTAAAATGGTGATTACCAGGGGTTGAGGGGTAGGGAAATTAGGGCGATGTTGTTTAAGGGCACAAACTTGCAAATAGTGGTTAAATAAGTTATAGAGATCTAATGCATAGTATAGTGATTATAGCCAACAATACTGTATTATGAACTTCAAAGCTGCTAAGGGACTAGGTATCAACTGTTGTGACCAGAAAAGAAATGATAATTATATGATGTGATAATATTACCACCATACTGTTAGCTAATAGTATGGTGGTAATCATATAGCAATATGTAGTTGTTTTAAACACAATATGTTGTACATCTTAAACTTACATGATGTTTGTAGTGTGTCAATTATATTAACAATAAAAAGAAAGGTGTCAGTCTCTTTATTGCAATAGGTAATTACAAACTAAGGAATACTATGAAGACAAACAATAATTTAAAGGTTTTTTTGTTTATTTATTTTGATTGGGGGGGTGTTCAGGGAGGACTATTCTGAGGAATGACATATAAATTAAGAGGTTAAAAGTGAGAAGAGCTGGGGGAAGAAGCCTGTGAAATGAATAGCTTTTGAAAGCCTAAAACAACTTAGTATGTCTAAAGAAATTTGTGAAAGAGAGGGAGTGGACACTGAGATGAGATTGTTGAAGCAGGAAAGGACTAGATCCTGCAGGGCCTGGTATTAAAAAGTTTGCATTGTATTCTGAGCACGAGCAGCCACTGATGTGTTTTAAGCAGACGACTGACATTATCAGACCACTTTAGTTGTTACGTAGAGACTGTATGTAAGGGCCAAGCATGGCAGAAGGGAGAATACTTAGGAAGTTATCTCAGTAATCCAGGAGAGAAATGGTGGTGGTTTGGGCTGGAGGGATGGCAGTGAAGATGAAGTAAAGTGAATGATTAAAAAGAAAATTTTAGGAGGTAAATGATCAGGGTGTTGTAACTCAATGGAGGGAGTAGAGAATTCCCAACTAACAACAAACTTTGAACAGTGGGGTACATGTCAGTGCGGTTTACTGTGATGAGGTCAGTAGTGGAGGAAAAAGATTTGGAAGGGGAGTGGGTGCCAGTGTTTGGGTGTGAGATGGATTCAGGAGTTTCATTTTTGACAACTAAGCTTTAATAGGCTTCTGAGACATCCAGGTGGAGATGCTATTTTTAGTCACGGTTCTCCAGAGAGCAGAACCAATATGATATGTATATCATATTAATTGTCATATATATTTATTCATATACATATATTTATGTGTATATGATATGATAAACTACAGTGAATGGTTAAATTGAAAAAACGTATTATAGTAAAAGACACATTGCCATTAATCCCCCTCAAAATACTACCCCTCACTTCGAACACACTTATCCCATCATTCTTGCCACTTTCTGAAGCAGTTCTGAAAGTCCTCTTTCATGAGTGTCTTTAGTTGCACTGTCATGGCTGCCTTGATGTCCTGAATCGATTCACAATGTTTACCTTTCATGGCCATTTTGACTTTGGGGAAGAGCCAGTGTCGTATCCAGCACTATGAGGGTTGTGGGGAGGGAGAAGGGCAGAGCAGGGCTAAGAAAAGACAGTAGCCAAAATTATAATACATGCAGGGCCAAGGGGCTGCAGCCTCAAGGACTGGCTCCGAATCAGGACAACGTGTAGTCTTTATTGGTAAACTTCTAAAGAGGTAAAAGATTGTTAATCTCAAGATCTGTGTGTTAGTAGCCTGCTGGCTATCTTTCCAAAAGTTCCCATTGTGTTCCAGCTTATACTTTGCCTTCACACACACACACATCTCCAAGGAATCCATTGAAGGGGAGGGACCGATATAATTCCATCGCATCTCAGTTTGCTGAGACTTCCCCTCAAAGGAGCTTTTCCGATATCTCTCCATTGGGCCTCAGTTTGCCGAGGCACTCCCTTGAGAAATCCTGGGAAGAGCGCAGAGGAACAAACGGTTTTGCAGCTGTAAGGCAACAAGCCAGACGACGTATGGTGCCAGACCCAGTGAATAAGAAGGATGGGGACACATTGTAATGTTTTTATTTGACAGAAATTGCCATATACTAGAAGTGATGTGTGACATGGAGTGTTGTCATGATGGAGAAAGGAACCATTTGCACATTTCATGTTAATGTGTTGTTCATGATCCATGAATTACCGCACACTTTAAAACACACCTTCTCTCAACCGTAGCTCACACCTGACTGACTGAACTGAACAAGTTGGAACTTGTCACACACTGTTGCTAAGGTTCAATGTGCCATTTCTCCTATTGAAGATCCCTGTCTTTCATGTGGTTATAGAAGTCCAGAAGTTCCACCATCTGCTGTTTGCAAGCTGGAGAACTGGAAAATCCAGTGGTATAATTCAGTCCAAGTCCAGAGGTCTGAGAACTGGTGGGCTGTTAGTGTAAATCTGGATCTGAGTCTGAAAGCTGGAGAATCAGGAGTTCTGATGTCCAAGGGTAGGGGAAGATGGATGTCTCAGCTCAAATGTAGATAAATAATTTGCCTTTCCTCCACCTTTTCATTCTATTCAGGCCTTCAATGGATTGGATGCTGCCCACCTACATTGGGGAAGGTCATTTGCTTTACTCAGTTCACCAATTCAAATGCTAATGTAGTCCAGAAAAACCCTCACAAATGCACACACAAATCATGTGTTACCAGCTATCTGGGCATCCCTTAGCTCAGTCAAATTGACACAAAGTTAATCATCACAGATACCAAACATGTAGTGGACAAATGAGTCTGGAGCTCAGAGGAAAGGTTTGGGATGGAGGATACATTTAGGAGTGGTTAGCACATAGATGACCTTTAAAGCAAGAGATGGGTTGCAAATCATCAAAGGAGAAGACGTTGGGAGAAAAGTGGGCTAAAGGTACAGCAAGCAAGATGGTAAGGAAGTTGCTAGAATATCAGGAGGGAAATGAGGACAGCATAGTGCCACGGAAGCCAAAAGGGAGGCAGAGCAAGGAAAATGGAGGGGTCAACTTCGTTGAGTGTCACTGAGACATCAAATAAGACCTTAAACTGTCTAGTAGATTTTGCAACTAGAGGTCAATGGTGAGTTTGAAGATATTTTCAGTAAAGCTATGGGTGTGAAAGCCAGATTGGAGTGAGCTGAGGGATAAATGGGAGGTGAAGTAGAGAAGACAATGTATGTACTCGTAGACAACTTTTTCAAGAACTTGTCCTATGAAGGAGCAGAGAAATTTAGAACTAGCTGAAGAGGGAGAGGGCCTTATAAAGATAATTTAAATGCTGATGGGACAATTCTTGTGGGATGACTTTTGAAACTATTCATTTTGAATTCCATAGATTGCATGAGAGGCTGTATGTATAGCACAGAGTTTAGAAATGTGGGTTGGGGAGCAGGCTGCCTGGGTTCAAATCCTGGCTCATCCCCTCAGTGGTTATATGACAACATTGAGTGAATTATTTAACTATTTAACCTCACTCATAAAATGGGGATAATGATGATAGTACCTATCTCATCAGGTTCTTGTGAGAATTAAATGTGTCAGTATTTGCAAAGTCCTTAGAAAAAAGCTTGGCAGATAGTATACACTATATAAATATCTGCTAAATAAATAAATCTAATATGCTACAAACAATCTTAAGTAGAGTTTCTAAGACATGAAGTATACACATTTTTTAAAGCCTTTAGCAATAACCACATCGCTTTCACAAATATCACCAGCTTGTCCATTCATGGGCAGTGAACAAGAAGGTTAGTTTCTGGATGTCTTCACCAATATGTTTTATATTCATTGTATTTTTCAAGGCAAAATAAACAAATAAAGGTAGCTCATTGTTATTTAACTGCATTAGTTTGATTATAGTTAAACTAAACATTTCTCAAAAGCTTGTTGGCAATTTAAGTTTTTCCTTAAGTAAACTGACTGTTTTTTTCCATTGTTTATTTTTTCCATTGGAGTGTTTCACTTCTCCATTTTCTCTTTAAAGAACTATTAAAGCCTCTCTCATAAAACTTGCAACCTTTTGTTGTTTGCCTGCTAAGTGGTAATTTGGTGGCCAAAACGTCTGTATTTGTCATCAAACATGTACTTTTCTGTATTTTTCTCTCCTTCACTCAGAAATGAGACATTCATCTATTTTCCTCCTTGTATTTTTATAGTTTGATTTTCTGAATTATATTTACAATCTAACTGGAATTTATTTTACTTTGGAGTATAAAAGTAGGCATACAATTTTATTTGTACACGAATATTTAAGCAGTTTTTTCAACCTAATTTAATGAGTAAGCCATTCTATTTTTATGGGATTAGTCATAAACCCTTTATTATATATAACCATCTATAAATATTTATATCTATTTCTATTCTTTTTAGTCTTTCCATTGTTTTGTCCTGTTTTTCCAATGATCTGTTCCCCTTATTCCTATTTCAATGCAACACTCTCAGTTACAATGACTTTGAAACAGAAAATTTCAAATAAATACAAACAGGATAACTTTATGTCTGATTCTGTAAGATCCATTAATTTTTTTCCTTTTTTGAAATTGATTGCATGTGTCTGTCTGCTTTTTATTTTTAATTTGAAAATTAGTGTGTTTTAAAGTTCCACCTAGACATTCTGGTAGGATGGTGATAAAGTTTACATTATCCTTATGAAATGATTTAGGTTTATTAAGACTCCCATGGCATGTTTTCTATGTTAGGCAGGGTCTTTCATGTGAGAAGGACCTGTGAATGCTATGAGATATCTTTCAAATAATTAAGTTACTGCCCAGTTGACTTTTACGTTAATCAAAAGGAGTTTATCCAGGTGGGCTGGACCTAACCAGGTGGGCCCTTCCTAAAAGAGAGGTTTAAAGTATGTGGGGGGGGGGGGTTCCAAATTAGGGAGATTCATCATTGATGGCTTTGAGGATGGTGAGGGGCCATGTGACAATGACTAGGGAGTGGCCTCTTGGAGCTGAGAGGATCCCCTGACAAACAGCAAACAAAGAACTAAATTCTGCCTCAACCTAAATGAGCCTGGAAGAGGACTCTGAGATACAGATGAGAATACATCCTTTTAACACCATCATTTTGGCCTTGTAAAATCCTGAGCTGAGAACCCAGCCATGTCATGCTCCACTTCTGACCTATAGAACTGTGAACTAGTAAGTGGATATCATTTTCAGGTGCTAACTTTGTGGTCATTTGTTACACAGAGAGAAATCTAATACAGTTTCTATTTATTAACATCTTCATTGTCATTAACCTCAGTAAAGTGTTATAGTGTGGATCCTATATGTTTACTGGTAAATGTGTTACTGAGTATATTGGTCAAGGCTCTTACAGACAGCAGAACCCTCTAGCAAGTGTCAGCGGAAAGAGGGATGCTCACTGAAGAGAAAAGACTGATCAGTTTACCGAACCTCTGGGAAAGTTGGAGAACCAGGCTGCGATGCCAAATATGCAGGAACAAAGCATCCAGGTGGAAGCTGCCTAACCACACCATAGGGCCGTTCTAGCAGATTGTGCCGCTGATGTGCACTGCCACCAACATCTCCGACACGCTGGATGAATGAAACCCTGAAGCATGCTCCGGAGGAACAAAATTCTTCAGCCACCAAGCTTTCCAGAAGATCTGGTTTTCCTGCCGACAAGAGCTACTTCCTGTTGTTTACTTTCTCCTCTAAGTTTCACATAGTGCTTCTACCTTGTGAAAACCAGGCCACATATCAAAGTTTACCTACAACAGAGCCTAGAACTTGTAATTTTAAGATTTCTTTCTGGCCTCTGTGATACAGGAAGGCAAGCTAGAGGGGTAGAAATGGATGTTAAATGAGCGGGTTTCCAATTTTCTACATATTTTGCTGCTATTGTGAAAATGATCATTTACTCTGAAATTTTAGAAGTGGTTGTTACAATGTAAGACTGCTATTACTTCTTGTAAAATTATCTTGTGATCTTGCATCTTGTTAAATTTTTAATAGTTCTTGTAAATTTTCAATTCACACTTGTGATTTCAAATCATAATATTGGCAAATAGTCATACTTAAAAAAATTCCCAATATTTAGGCAGATCATCCTTTGCATGTCTTCAAACGCACAAATTTCACTTGTCATAGATTAGTTAATAAATAACACCAGTCCCCAAACAACACAGTTCAAATTTCAGTTACCATATTAACTGTGAACTTGCATAAAGTACAGATTTCCTGCTAGCTCTTCAGTCCACAAATCACTACCTAATAACAGATGCACATCATGACCAGTGGCCAATCACATCACGTCTTTCATAGTCTGTTGGTGATTTGTCATTTATGCACCTGTTAGTTCATGCATAGACAGCAGAGCATACAGTTGTGCTGTCTCCTTGTCTCCCAGTGAAAATTTTAAAAGAAGCAATAATTGAAAGACGGAAGTGGACATCTTTCATCAACAAAGATGAAAGTGCAGTACAGAAACAAAAAGTGATAACATGGAAGTAAAATTTGAACCAAACATAAATGGAATTATAGAAGAAATAACTGGCCATAGAAATGTGGACGTCCCTCTGTTCTGGCGATTCTAGATGTGATCCAGACCATGTTAGTGAATGCCAGCTTACTGACATAAATGAGGAAAGTGGTTGTCATAGAAAGGATAAAGGTGTCTTAGAGGAGATGACGCAGAGAAATCACTTCCCATTAAAGAAACAAAGAGATTTTTCATGACATTGAAAGTGCAAAGCACAGAGAAGATGCTTGTACTGCATATTGTTATACCATGAGGAGGAAGCACTGTTGAAACTTGATAAGGTTTTTACAAAGAAATAAGATACTTTAGTTCTCAATGTTTATAATGTTTTAATTTACTGTGTATCAAATAATTATTAGTTTTATTATTTTTTACTCCCATATAAATTTGTAACTGACAGTGAGTTTTTAATGTCTTGAGAAAAACATTTTAAAGTTCATCTAGCAAAGACCATTTTACACAGTTTCAGCTTGTATGGTTATTTTATGGCTCTGCCTATATCCCTTATATTCTCACATCAGCTGAAACTTTCAGAACAAACATAATATCGGTGAGAGGGGCCATTGCTTAAAGAATGACTAGGGTAGATATAGAATCTTGGGACAATAATGTATTCTAAAAATTTGCACTGGTGTATTCTGGAATTCAGTGTTGGGGAGGAGATATTCAAAGCTGCTCTTATGTTCTTTTATGGGTTTTAATTTGTAAATTTTATATTTAGATATGTTTTGTAGGCGTGTTTGTGAGCTTCAAGAGGATTGCTTTTCATTTGTCTCATAGCCTATCCTTACCTTCAAGTTTGATTGTTCAAATTAAGGATGTTTATGGTAGTGTGCTGCTAGAATCTTTTCTCTCTTCCTGTGAAATATGGAGGTTGTGTCAGGAAGGACAGCTGCCCTCATCTTACACTGAATTCTTTCCTGTATAACAAGACTGATTTAAGAATGTTCTAATTAAATATATATAGCTTGCCATTTCAGTAAGCCTACTAGTACGAGTTAGGATTAAATTACTATGATCAAAGTACCATTTTTCCCACCAGAAATTCACAACTCATTCTTAAATATTTTCTTTGCTATACTGAAATCTTTAGTCTTTAAAGCAAACATAAGAGGAGTCTATTGTTCATAACATTTTTATTCAATATTTTAGTGTATGATTTCACCATAGGGAGAAAAGATTGGAATCAGAAAGTTCAGCACGTTATAGTATATTTAGAAGGCTGAGTTATCTGTACAGTTTCCTCAGTTGTAAACTTTACTTGGTCTAGACTGTATCAGTATTGAAAAAAACAAACAACAAAGAAAGGAAGCAAAAGTGTGAGAAATTATATTTCATTTTGGATGACTGTTTTACCTAGCCTAGCATTTAAACTGTTATCATAAGTTATAGGAATCCCATACCCAGAGCACCTAAACGTGATAAGAAATGGCTCATTAGCACAATAATGGCTGCTGAAAAATTAATAGTGTTGGCTTCGAATGAAAAAAAAAATCCCCTCAGCATACATCACTGGATCCTTGCATTATTAAAACTGGCTAAACTAGCATACAGATCCTTAAAGAGTCTCATAAAGACTGGGAATATGAATTGATTTGGACTTCTAACCTAGAGCAATACTTTACATAATTTAGATCCTGTCAGAAGATACACAGAGTTTTATCAAATACTGACTTTTTGGCAAAGATCAAGTGAAGACCCACACTTCCTTACTTTAGTCTTCTTCGGCCTTGCTTCCCTTTACTGCTTGGTGCAATTTTTCATTTTTAAAAATCTTTCCTCTGCTATTGTGTTGTTTATTTTAATATCTTTTTCTCCCAAAAATGATTTGGATAAATTGTCTTCATGAAAATACAATGAAAACTACCCTGAGATTGTTTCTTGAGGAAACGATTTTAATTTGTGACATAAAGATGTTGGGCAGCAAATGCAACTCAGATAATGTCCATGATTGCTACCGTAATTATATTTGTCATGAGAACAGAATGGGGCTACTTTGTCTCTTTCTTCACTTGGTCATGTCACTCAACATAGATTTATAGACATTTCAGTTCTATGGAGATGGTGTATCAGTGTATGAATTGTTAAATATGTAGTACTCCAGGTTTGAAATAATTTATGGCAGTCTGTTTTGTTTTAAAAGCACATATTTTCCCTAGGATATAAAGTCTTACAGGTAAACTGAAGCAATATATATTAAAAGAGAAAGAATGTCGCTATGTGCTAATTATAAATGGTGTAACTCACTATGATAGTCATTTAAAAAAAATTACGAGTTGTATAAATTCACTTTAGAAATTAAGAACATCCAAAACAAAACAAACAAACAAAAACCTCCCATTCCTCGCCAAGGTAACTATTTTCACCTTTTTGGAATCTACCAGATGAAGATGTTCCCCTTTCCTCACAAAAAGGGAATTGTATCAAATTTTCACTTTGGAAACTGCTTTTTTTGTCTTCACAATATAACAGAGACATCTATCCATAATAGTTTACCTACTTTACTACATTTTAATGATTCCATAGCAGGCTTGTAAGCAGATGTATCATCATTTATATATTAAATTTATTTTTGTTAGATGTTTATGTGTTTTCTTTATTTTATATTGTATTGAATCTGTGGTAAATATCATTATACCTAAAACAGTTTTTACAGGTCCATAGTTATTGCTTTAGCATAAATAGCTAAAAGTAGTTTTCCATGGTTAGAGGATATAGAAGATTGCCCAAGTATACTTTAGAAGAGCTGTACCAATTTGCATTCCCACCAGTGGAAATGAGAGTGTCAATGCCTCCAAATATTTGCCACAGAATTGTGTAATATTATTTTCATATTTGCTAACCTGCTAGGCAAAATAATGATATGCTGTTTTAATTTACATTTTTTTGTGCTTATTTGCAAAAGTGAACATTTTCTTATTTATTTTATGAACTTTGTATTTCTTCTTCTTCTTTTATTTTGCAAATGGTGTGTTTGCGACCTTTTCTGTGTTTATCTACCAGAAAAAAGCAGATTAGTAAAAAGACACTTAAAAAAATGGGTGAATTAGGTTACTCAAAATACTGGAAACAATGGAGTTACATCCAGAGTATAGTGGGCAATGGAAAGGTTGTAAACTGAAGAATTATTACTGAATTGAGATGACCTTCATGTGGAAAGGTTATAAGAAAGTCATTCCCAGATATCAAAAGGCTTAGAAAATAGGATATCTATCAGTATTTAAAACATTAATCTAAATTTCAGTTCCACTGAAAGATGGATGAAAATGCATGACTAACACATAGTGTCTGGTATGTTTGAGCTATTAAGTGCTTTACACATATTAACTCTTTAGAAATAACAACTTCCTGGCAGGAATGATAATTAATTAAACAAGTATTTACCCTAAGGAAATAATCAATTTTTGTATGTAGAAATGTAGCAGTAAGTGACATCATAACAGTGTTTTAATTAATAAAAAAAAAGATATAAGCAAATTAAATATCCAACAATAGGGGTCTTGGTTTTATACTGTGGGTGGAGACAGTATACTGGCATTACAAAAAATGTTGAAAAATATTTAATGACAACCCCCAGGCACTGTGCTAATTGTTTTACATTCATTATCTTCTTTAGTTACAGCCCCTTTATGAAGTAGATACGTTTATTAACCCTATTATTCAGATAGTGTAACTGAGGCTTAGAGAAGTTAATTTGCTCCAGGCCATGTAGCGAGGGTTAAAACTGAGGTCTGTCTGACTCCAGTGTCCTTATTCATATCCACTATTACCTACTCTAGATGTGAAGATACGTAGAGGGCGACCTGGATGTGTCACCTTGGAAATCTTTAGGATCATAAGTATTGAGGGTATTTTTTCTTATTCTTTGTCTTGTCTACAATTTGTACTTATCTCATTTTAATTTAGGAAAAATGATTAGTGAAAAATGAAGTAAACTTAAGAAAAATACATTTTGAAAAAAAGGAGTGAAAGTCCAGAAAACTTCTGGGCACAGGTGATATGGACAGTGTTACTTTCCTCACAGGGAAAGAGCTGAGGGATAAATAGCCTAATCCTCTTTGACATTTTCCACAAGACTAGAAAATCAAAACCCAAGAACAGGTTGCCTGTGAAAGGAGGATATGTAACTTTTAATATTTAAAGTTACACCCAAGAGAGCTGGCAGGTTTCCAGAAGCTACAGTGGTGTATTAGTCAGTTTAATCAGGAAAACAGAAGCGTCTCTAGGTATTTTGAAGAGAGGGAATTTAATACAGAGAATTTATACACATGGGTTGTCGTAACAGGAAGAGCAAAACAGAGGAAAAAGGAACTGGAGCAGAAGACACAAATCAAGATGATACTTAGAGATCAGAAGCAGCTAGTGTTATTGGCTGCAATCCATGTGGCTACACATACTGCTTTAGTGTTACAGAGTCTGTAGCCATTGGTTCCAAATTTGCTGAAGGTTCCTAGGAACCCTGTTTTTCTCAGCCAGGGCTGGAACCTCCACTAGTGCTGTTAGCACTGCTGTGCTGTAGATGCTGACCTTGCAGCCAAAGACGGTGCTAATGGTTGGAGACAGATTCACTTCTCCCCTCTTTCTCCTTCCGATATCTCAGGTTGCCTCCCACTGGCAGAATCCAATTGGAGTCCAGTTTACAAGTGAGACAAGAAAATGTAGTTTTTAGCTTCCAATCTTTCTATCATACTTAGTAAAGCGAAGAAGGCTGGAGATAGTAGATGAGAGCAAAGACACAAATGACTGATATTGTCTACCCTTCTGGCTGTTCAGCATCCATTCTTATCCTTCTATGCATATTTAATTTCCATACAATGTTCTACTTCTATTTGATATAATACATGTATTTCTTTTATAAACAATGATGTTATTCTTCATCTAATTCATTGAACAATTCCTCCTGAATATTCAATATTATATAAGTTAAATTATAAAGTTACCTATCACAAGCCCTCTTTGAATAAAGAAATGGGGGAGGAAAGGGAGTGAAATTGGTCAATATACACAAATACTGGGGGTGCCAAAAAAAATGCATACAAGTGGACACTTTGGTCAATGTTGCTCAAGCAGTAGTTCGCCGTAATCAGAAGTCTGGTTGCTGATGGTAACCACTTTGAGCACCTTTTGTAATTGCAGAAGTATTCATCTTTTGTTATCGGTATATATCGAGTAGTACAATTTTAACACAGTTTTTTCCTTTCTCAAAATGTGTATACATCTACCCAAAAACAAGGAAGAAAAATATTTATAGTTGCTGTGGTCCTCATTTCTGTAACTTGTCATAAGTCTTTGTTGATATTTATAAATTTCTTTTTCCACTAACATTTCATTTTTTTTCCTCTGTGCTCTGAGCCAGCCTCTCTTCTGGTCAAAGTTCTAACCTTTAATTTTTGAAGTGTCTGAATCACTAATAATTTTTTTTATTGGGTTGCTATTGTCTTCTTTTAGCCTTTATTATTGGAATGGAAATAAGAGAAATGTTAGGAAATCCTAAAGGTTCCAAACACAGTCTTCCTTGTTCTTACTGTACAATGACAACACAATTGCCTGTGGTAATTAACTACCCTTTTTGCCATGTGATTTTGTGACATTAGAAACCTGAAATATCTGGATGGCAGTTTCCATTTTCAGTTCAATTGAACTATTGTACCCCTCAGTGGAACCACTCCTCTCCTGGGAATGGAGGCCTGTAAAATAGCAGAGACCAATATTATGACGGAATGGCAAAAATTCTGTGAGTGGGCTCTTAGGGTTTATAGAAAAGCCACTTCCAATTCTACCACTTGGTTCAATGATTCATATTTTCTGGTCATGGCAAAAACAGCATCATATATTGCTTATCAGTTTAAAGCATATACTATACCTAGAAGGATAGCACCTCCCCCTTATAGGCTATGTAATTGAGTCATCAGTAGACCACTCTACTATTATTTTGTACCAGCTGCTTCTGGATGCAGTTAAACAATGGTAATGATAGTGGATTCTCTGGATGTGAGTCCATTCTTACACTATTTTGATGTAAAATGAGCCCCTTGGTGAGAAGCAATATTGTGTAGGATACTATGGTAATGAGTAAGGTACTGTGTTAGTTTTCTAGGGCTGCTGTAACAAAAATACACATGGGTGGCTTAAAACAATAGAAATGTATTCTTTCACCGTTCTGGAGGCTAGAAGTCTGAAATCAAGGTGTCAGCAGGGCCATGCCTCTTCTGAAGGCTCTAGGGAAGAGTCCTTCTTTACTTCTTATAGCTTGTGGTGCCTCTAGGAATTCTTGGCTTGTGGCAGTGTAACTCCAATCTTCACGCTCCAATAACTCTATCATCACATTTCCATCTTCTCCCTGTATCTCTCTTCTCTTGTAAGGACACCAGTTATTTAATTTAGGGCCTGCCCTAAGTCAGCGATAATTTCACCTAGAGATCCTTAACTAATTACAACTGCAAAGATCCTATTTCCAAATAACGTCACATTATGAGGTTCTGGGTAGATATGAATTTTGGGGGGACACTATTCACCCCATTACACTGTAACCCATAGTGAATGAGCACTGATGTAAAGGATCCATTGTCATCAATCTGCTACTACATATCTGGCTCATCCAGTATCGAGAGGTCCACATTATCCTCTGCTGTTACCATGTTTCCCTTTAAATAAGACCTAGCCGGACCATCAGCTCTAATGCATCTTTCGGAGCAAAAATTAATATGTCTTAGTTTACTATAAGACCAGATATAATATAATATAATATAATATAATATAATATAATATAATATCGAGTCTTATCTTAATTTTTGCTCCAAAAGACACATTAGAGCTGATTGTCTGACTAGGTCTTATTTTTAGGGAAACACGGTAGGAGGTAGAGCATTCATCAGTGGCAGTAACAAATAGCCTTAGTGAGAGGAAGTCCATGTTGTTGGGCCCTCTGCTTATTACGGTGTTTACTTTGTATATTGAACAAGCGCTGTGGTGTCTGGAAAAAGGGCTGATTGTCATCTACAGAATGTATAATCTTGTCCTTCTGATTATTGATGGCCTCTCTGTGGTGGATACTCTAGTGAGTGTTAACATGAGACCCAGATTTTCTTTCATTCTTGCTTATTCTGAGCCATGCATTTACATGTCTCTTCATAAGACCTCCTTATCTCCAGTCATGTTATCTTGTATCTTCTAAATCTCTGACCACCTGGTTAAACCAGAGGCATTTGCTATGAATCAGTGAAGTTGTGAACATCAGGCTTTTTCTCTGTCCCTGTATAGAGATGGACTTCTTGAAATTCTACCCACTAGGATGATTTGCCTTCCCAGTGTCTTTCAAGGACTGTCATGCTATAGCAGCCCACTTCCAGCATATGCCAGCATGTCATGTCATTCCATCTACAAACCAGACCTAAGATTTTTCTTTCTTAGCCAGTTGGTAATATGGAACAACCTATAAGGCAGTATTTGTGGGTTGAGAGAGAAGCAAGAATGCAGCAAGAGAAGGTTTTGAGAGAATTTTATTTGTTCCTGGACTCACTCAATTTCAATTTCATTTCAATTTGATGATGGAATATTGCTAGGCATGGCCAACTTCATGATTTTGTGGATAAGACAGTACTCAATTCATTATGTGTAGGTTAGATTTCTGATCATATAGTACCCTTCGATCAGACATTTGTCTGGAACAGGGTTCACTAGCAAGCTTAGAGCTGTTCTTTGAAAGGGTAGTTGTATGTATGAGACAACATAGCTTTACTTCACAATCCTCAGGATTTCTGCTCTGATGTTCTTATTGGGGACTTCGAGGGTCTTCATAAAGCATTCCTAGTTTGCCACAGAGTCTTCAAGCATCGTTGAATCTGCTGGGCCATAAGGTCCTTATGCAGGCACAATAATTGCCTTCCATAGATGTTCACATCCTCTAATTCCCAGAACTTGTGGCTATGTTCCTTCCATGGCAAAAGGGAATTAGATAACATATGGAATAAGTGTTACTAATTAGTTGATCTTAAAATAAGGGATTATCCAGGATCACCTGGGTAAGCCCAATGTAATCACAAGCATCCTTAAATATAGAAGAGGGAGTCAGGAAAGTCAGTATCAGAGAAACGTGATATGTGAAAGACTCAACGGACCATTGCTGGTCTCTGTGGTGTTCTGTGTGATGATGACATAATAGAGGTCCCTGAGTGCTCGATTACGATAGAAAGCAGCAAAGTTAACATAACCTAGAAGTAAGTCAGGGCACGTGTACTGTTTCTGTCATGTAAGCCAAACTACTTTTAGTGGCCTTTGCTACTGATACAGATAATAAAGTATTCGTATGTTGATTCATTCCAGAAAATCAACCATGTATCTTTTAGCAGCTAAAATCAGAATCACCCCTTCATTACATTTATGTCATTCTCCAAGACTCGTCTATCTTTTGCACAGATCAAATAGGAGAGTTAATAAAGAGATAATAGTAACCACAAAACACAGCCTTTCGATTCTTCGATGGTGGCACTTATCCCTGCAATTGCCCCATGGATGCAGAATTGCTTTTGGTTTACTATTCTGATAGGTACAGGCAGATGCACAGCTTACCATTTGTCCTTCTTATGATTATAGCCATCATTCCAGGGATCAGGAAGCCAGTGGAAGATTTTTGTCATCTTTTCAATATGACTGTTGTAATTACACAATGAAGCACCTGGAAAATAAGCATAGGATGGTCTACAGACCAAATGGGCTCACAGTGAGACAGACTAGGGCTACATCTTTTTGTCACTCAACCTCGATAAACTCCTGTTAGGTCAGGAAGACAATAGAAATGTTTTGGTCCAGAGATCAGTATTAACTCTTGGGTCTAGTTCTAGATGATCAGGTTATTTCCCCTTCTCCAGTGAATAGTCACCATGGTAAGTAGCTACAGAACTCTTTGGGGAAAGATTTAGAGAAAAAGTGGCAGAATATATTTTAAAACACTGTAGCAGGACCCTTCCTTACCATGGCCTTCCCTCAACTTTAGTCAAGGAGCTCTGGGTCTTTGAATTGGCTTAAGACTGAGAACAGGCTAAGAGGCCGTGACTCTTCAAGGTTTCTACTCATCAGAACAAGAGTTTGTATATATAATATATGAAATAATATGTAATACATATAATATTTATATATATACTATTTATGTATAATATGTATATTTAATATTTCATTTATTTAATTATTAGAAATACAATGATCAATTAGCCACCCGCAAAGATCCCTATGTGACAAAGCATTCGGATTGCCATTCTGTCCTTGCTACTCATTAGGGGACTTATAGTTGTCCTATTTATGCCAGTTAAGCACTCCCACCTGGCTTTGTTGAAATCAGGGGGAGTCCAGTATAATGTTAACATCATCCACTGCCATTCCTCATATAGCAATGACAGTTGCCACACAGCTTTTCAAGAAGCCAGGGCTCCTCTCAGTAATGCAAAACTCTAGGTTACTAATGCATTGCTCAGTGCCTCAGAGAAGGGAGTACCCTAGTGACCTGGTTGGGTTACATAAGGGTGGAATCCTTTCTGTAAATTATGCCACGGAAGATAGAATATTTCAATTTAGGTCATTGTTGAGGTCAGATTTTGGACAATTATCCAAGAACATTGTTACAACTACTCTTGATATTTCAAACAAGGTGTTGGATATACAGATGTTGGAAAGGACTGGGAGAACAAAAAGTCAATGAATGAGAATAGGAAGATGGAAAAAAGAAGGGGTAACATTCAGAAATCAGAAGCGGCTACTGTCACTGAGGGGAAGCCCATGCTCATATGCTTGCTGTTGCCCTGCTGGGGACTCTGGCAGTTGGTTCTGAACCTACCTAAGAAGTGCCTCATTGACTGTGGATGCCACTAGTACCATCTCTGCTACTGCTGGAGCATAGGTAGAATGTGCCTTGGACCATCAGGAGACACTTCACTAAACGTGATACTTGGGCGGGTATTGAGAAATGAATAGGCCTTTTCAGGTACCTTATCCAGGTAGGAAAAGATTTGCAGGAGCAAATTTTCCTCCATAAGTTATAAATAACCTTTGGAAACGAGAGGGAAATGTCAAGGAGGATATTGATCAAATTATTGTTCACAGACCACATGTTTCAGTGTTGGGGCATCCCAGAAGAGATGAAATAAATTAGAATTTTCCCAGTGGGACCTGGCCATCTATGTGCTTTAGCAAGCACACTAGGTTATTCTTATATACAATAAAGTTTGAGTCAACTAAAATTTTAGAAACTTTAGCAATTATTCAGCCAACTAATTATGACTCGAGAGGAGTAGGAAACTAGAAGTTTTTCCACCCACATACGCATTTGGTTTTGGCTTAATATATCTGTGTATGTGTGTAGATAGCATGGCGTTCAGCAGTTCAGGATACACAGTGAGCTTATTGTGTGTATTTGCTACTTGTGTGTGCTTATGCATATGCAAGTATGTGGGCCATTCTCTGTTGAATTTTAAAAATAATGATAACAAAATGCTCTTTATGATTTTGGAAGATAAAATCATCAAGGAGTTCTGTGAAACATAGAGATGTAGCTTCTTTACAAATACCTCAAAAATTTTTTTCTTACTACTTTATTCTATGTGTGAAGTAAAAATGTCCAGAATAAGAAACATAAACCGTTCATCATTAAAGGGAAAGTACATCTAATTATATCATCTTCTGGAGCTTTTCTTTCTAAACCTATTTCTAAGTTGGAGGAAAGAGAAATGATGAGTTTCTTGTTAGTCTCAGAATTTTGGAAATTTTTCTTTGAGGTCTCAGGATAAAAAGAATTGTAATTTCACTAATATTGTATTTAAGGTAGTGAACAAGAAATTGCAGAGAAAAAGAAAGTTTGTACATGGCTGATTTTAATTGACTAACAAAATTAAATACGGACCCAGAAAGGCTTAGGGACAATCTGCAAAGAGCAAAAAGACGACCCACATCTGAAGTGTGCTGATTTTTCACTGGACTGAGTAAATTGGAGCTTCATAACATCTTTTTTCTTTGAATAATTATTTTTATTTTTCATTTAAAGTTGACATACAATATTATATTACTTTCAGGTGTACAACATAGTAATTCAATATTTATAAAACTTATGAAGTGATCACTCTGATAAATCTAGTACCCATCTGACACCACACAGTTGTTACAATATTATTGACTATATTCCCGATGCTGTACTTTACATCCCCGTGACTATTTTGTAACTACCACTTTGTACTTCTTAATACCTTTCTCTTTTTCACCCATCCCCAAGTTCCCCTCCCATCTGGCAATCATCAGAATATCCTCTGTATCTATGAGTTTGTTTCTATTTTGTTTGTTTATTTATTTTGCTTTTTAGATTCCACCTGTAAGTGAAATCATATGGCATTTGTCTTTCTCTATCTGACTTATTTCACTGAGCATAATGCCCTCTAGAACAATTCATGTTGTTGCAGATGGCAAGATTTCATTCTTTGTTATGGCTGAGTAATATTCCACATATATGTACTACTTCTTTATCTATTGATGGACATTTAGGTTACTTCCATGTCTTGGTTATTGTAAATAATGCTACAATGAACATGTGGATGTGTATGTCTTTTCAAATTAGTGTTTTGGGTTTCTTCAGATAAATATTCAGAAATGGAATTGCTGGGTCCTTCTCTGTCTCTATTTTCTCTGTTATAAGTACTGCTACTGCAGCTTTTTTTTTTTTTTTAATTTTCATGAAATATCTTTATCTATCCCTTTGCTTTCAGTCTGTGTCTGTCTTTTGATCTGAAGTGAGTGTCTTACAGGCAGCATATGTAGGACCCTTGTTTTCTTATCCATCCAACCACCCTATGTCTTTTGTTTGGAGCATTTAATCTATTTACATTTAAAGTAATAGTTGATAAATATGTAGTTATTGCTATTTTATTTATTTTTAATTTTTTTTCTTATTCTTCTTAAAGAAGAATCTTTAATGTTTCCTGTAATAATGGTTTGGTGGTGATAAACTCCTTTAGCTTTTTCTTGTCTGGGAAACTCTTTATCTTTCCTTCAGTTTTGAACAAAAGACTTGCTGGGTAGTCTAGTCTAAGTTGTAGGTCCTTTCTTTCATCACTTTGAAAATTTTGTGCCAGTCCCCTCTGGCCTACAAATTTTCTGTTGACAAATTAGCTGACAGTCTTACGGAAGCTTCCTTTGAAGTAGCTAACTGCTTTTTTCTTGCTGCTTTAAAATGTTTCTTTCTTTAATTTTTGTCATTTTAATTATGATGTGTCTTGCTGTGGGCCTCTTTGGATTCATCTTATTTGGGACTCTGTACTTCCTGGGTTTGTATGTCTATTTTCTTCACCAGGTTAGGAAAGAAGTTTTCTGTCATTATTTCTTTAAATGGGTTTTCAATTCCTTGCTCTCTCTCTTCTCCTTTTGGTACCCCATGAAGCTGTTACTTGATGCGAATATTGTTATGCTTGATGTTGTCCCAAAGGCCTCTTAAAGTAACCTCATTTTTTTGTATTCTTTTTTCTTTAGGCTGTTCTGACTGGTGTATCCTGTTACCTTATCTTCTAAATCACTGATTTGATCCTCTGCTTCATCTAACCTACTGTTGATTCCCTCTAATGCAGGGGTGTCAAAACTGCGGCCCGCGGGCCAACTGCGGTCCTCAATCCATTGTTAATTGGCCCGCAGCAAATTTCAAAAATATATTTAGTTTACTTAAATAAACCAGGTGAGGCAATACGTACTTCACCTCGAGTGAGTGGCCTGGCTGTTTGTGTATTTTACCACATATGGCCCTTGGCGAAGACCGTTGAAAAAAGTTTGGACACCCGTGCTCTAAGGTATTCTTTATTTTAGTTATTGTATTCTTCATTTCTCACCGGTTCTTTCTTATGGTTTCTGTGTCCTTTTTTTATGCTTACTATCTCTTTGTTGAAGTTCTCACTGAGGTCGTTGAGCAGTGTTTTGAACTCTGCGTCTGGTAGATTACTTGTGTCCATTTTGTTTAGTTTTTTTCCTCTGGAGTTTTGTTTTTTTTCTTTCATTTGGGACATACTTCTTTTTCTCCTCATTTTGGCTGCCTTCCTGTGTTTGTTTCTATGTATTAGGTATAGCTGTTATGTCTCCTGGTCTTAGTAGGCTGTTATGCCTCTGACTTATCTAGTAAATGTCCTGTGGGGCCCGGTACACAGTCTTCCTGGCCACCTGAGCCGTGTGCTCCAGGTGTGTTTCATAATGTATCTTGATCTTCCACATGACTGGTAGAGGAATAGATTCTAAATATTTAAAGGTCAAGCCTTCAGAAAGCAAATGTTTGTAAGGTGTTTTCATCTTATTTAGAGTAGTAACATCATTTTCCCCTTTGATCTATCTATTTAAATTTGAATTTCAACTAAGTACAAGTAAGTGAACAATTTGTAGAAGGGTTTTCAAGTTTAATTGTCAGTTCACAGAGTTTCCACTAGAGCCAAATATTTATCATTAGGCCAGATATACTAAATGTGTTGAATTAAGGCTTGCTGTTTAAGAGGGGCAGGAATTAAATTGCCCAAAAAAATTACTTAATTTGTTCCACCTATAAAGTGCACTGATTTACTTAATCTCACTCTGTCAGTTTTTAAAAGCATGATTATAATTGCAAATTCTAAAGCAACAGTTGCCCAAATGATGAGATTGTAATTAAAGATGAAAGGAGAGAAAAGCTGACATTTAGGGGAAAAAAAAAAAAAAGAGTCTATTTATTGTTCTGCCTCATTTTTCTTTCTTCAGAGGTACCAGGAAATTTTGTACAGATCAAAAGAAATTAAAAATACCTGCTGGAAATATCAGAGACTCAAAATTTTCAGAAAGAAAATAAGAGAAGTTTGTAATTTACACAAATGAGAAAGAATTGAATTAAACCCAAAATACTTGTTAAAAAGAGTAAGAGAGAAGCAGATAACCTAGTAGTAGATCTCACTCTTCGATGACTTTGCTAAGATCAACCTTATCCGTCAGACAGAAGTTTAGCTGTTGGGTCTCAGGGATCATAACATCCTGACATTTTGGGGATTTGAAGTTGGCTTCTTAGGTAACATACCAGCACATACCACATGTGATGCTGGGTAAATCACTGAG
This sequence comes from Rhinolophus sinicus, assembly GCF_057876585.1. Lineage (NCBI taxonomy): Eukaryota > Metazoa > Chordata > Mammalia > Chiroptera > Rhinolophidae > Rhinolophus > Rhinolophus sinicus. The sequence goes on along the minus strand of NC_142502.1, from coordinate 136,072,805 downwards.
AAGCATATCAAACATGTACTTGAGGAAGGCGTTTCTATTGGATTTATCAGTCAGATTTCCACTATGCACCGCAGAAATAATCTTTTAACCTATGATGACTTCTTTGTGGGATGGAAAGGAAAGGCTGTCTGACACCTAGATTTGTGGTCAACTCTAGAAACTTTTTGGACATTTTGTCATTTTGAGGAGGAGATCCCTTCTACACTAAACCAGTTTGTGGTAGAAGATTGGGAATTCAGTGAGAATTTAAAATATTAAATGAAAGCCTTGGTCTGTTCCAATTTGTTGCCAATTGAGACAAAATAGTAAAAAAAATGACAAATATGGCATCTATATAGAAGTTGCTATGAGAATTAAATGACAATGCATATAAAGACTCCAGGTTTGGCAAGTAGTAAGGACTTGTAAGTATTATTCAAATATACAATTAAGTAAATAGATTTGTATGAGTCAGAGAACGCAATCATGATATACTAATAGCACTGTTTCAGTGGAAAAAGTTGGAACAAATGGTTCTCAATATACAATTTTAGTGCATGGCAAGATTATAACTAGAGTTACTGAATCAGCTGTGCATTATTATCATTTTTCATAATTGCTGGAGAAAAGCCTTCAATGTAGCATTGTTTCGCTTCTGGAAGATAGCATGCTTCTATAGAAAGAGCCCAGTATCAGATAGATGTGAGTTAAAAATCTCATTTCTGTCACTTGTAAACTGAGTGACCTTGGCCAAGTCGCTTAGATTCTCTCTGTCGTGCTGGGCAGCCTGCGGGGTCTCTGGTCCCGCTCCCCATACAAGAACGCAGGATATGGTGAGGCCAAAAAGGAACACCCACGGAGCCATAGATGGGGGAGTCATACCACTATATTCTCTCTGGCGGCACTATACTTTCACTGGAGGCTGGATCCACACTGTCCGCAAACCGCCATCCACACTTGCTAGCCTAGCCACCATCTTCTTGCTAGCCCCCATTCTTCTCTCTTCCCTTCTCCCTCTCCTCCGTAGCCGCAGCAGTTATATTAGCGGCTAATTGGCTAACTGGCTACAGCTGACGGCCAATCAGCCACAGCTGACGGCCATCTACTACCCGAGCCAGCACTCCTCCACGTGAGGCCGAGAGCCTGTAAACTACTTTCTGGGGCTCTGCCCCCACACTCTCTGTCACAGATTTTTAATCTACAAAATGTAAAGTGTAATAAGCATGAATTGGGCAAACTTTGCATGACTCCAGGTTCACAGTAGGTGCTTAACATATGTGCATGTCCTCTGGTTCTCATTCTCTTGGTATAATCTATTACTTAAAGATATTTAGGGTTTGTGTGGGGGGAAAAATTTGCTTATCAACTTGTTTACCAAAACAAACTAACCTGATGCTAAGGAGATATTTAATTTTCCAAGTATTGTTTTTTTCATATCCCTGTTATCAGTTCTCTTTTTGAGATGAGCCTTAACCAAGTGTTACTATGCTTTGGAATTGCTTAAAATCAGTCTTTGTTTAACAGTCATAGATTTTTGGCTTTGTCTAATACAATTGGTTTTCAAAACTTAATTGTCTTCAAAGATAATAAATGATCAAATCTGAGAAAAAATAAAATATTTTTTCCTTTGATTAAAAAAAGTTGAAAGAATGACTCCAATTATTTTGTTTTAATAAGGAAAGTAATGCATGTGCTTCTGTGTTCTTGATTTTAGTAGACCTTCTGCTGAATAAACTTCCCCTGTGTCATGCGGGAGACCCTGCGGGGTCTCTGCTCCCGCTCCCCACACAAGAACGCAGGATATGGTGAGGCCAAAAAGGAACACCCACGGAGCCATAGGTAGGGGAGTCATACCACTACGGTCTCACTGGAGGCTGGGTTTACTGGATGTGCGACCTGCTGTCCGTTTTGTCTGTAACCCACCGACGACTCTCTTTCAGTCTCCTCCACTCTCCTCGGCTATCCTTCGTAGCCGCAGCAGTTATATTAGTGGCTAATGGCTCAATGGCTACAGCTGACGGCCAACCGGCCACAGCCGACGGCCATCTACTACCCGAGCCAGCACCCCTCCAAGTGAGGCCGAGAGCCTGTAAACTACTTTCTGGGGCTCTGCCCCCACACCCTGGTTCTCTGGGTTTTTGAAAAATTAACTGCAGACTGAGGTCTAGGCAGAAGCCAACTCTCTCTCTGCTCTTTGTTAAATTTAAACAAAGAGGCCATAACACGGAGGTGGATCTAATGCCTTTACAGCTTACTAAAACCTAAACCTGTAAGTGCCTCAAGGTTAAGAAATTACAGCCTAAATATAACTAATCATAAACAGCCAACCAGTCTTTCTCAAATAAGGCAAACTCTTAAGCTATAGCCAATCAAATGATTTCCTTCCTTTGCTTTTGTGTCTTCTCTATAAAAGTCTTTTCCCTGGCTGCTGTTGGTAGAGTGCTCCTAACAACTTCTAGCTTAAGGGCTGACAGATTGGAATTGATTTTTGCTCAAAAAAAAAAAAAACAACTTAAAAATTTTTAATATGCCTCAGTTTATCTTTTAATACATTTTACCTTCTAGAGTAGTGGTACAAAACTTTTAGGTCATGTACCCTATCAGTATAAAAAAAGAAAAAAATTGAGCCTTCACCCTTTTGTGAATAATTATTTATACATCCTGTATGGAAATTAGCATGCACTGTACTACATAGTATAAAATGTGCCCCAAAACAGAAATAAAAAAGATTGAGAGAAAGAGTAAATAAAGTATATCTTAAAGATATTTTGTTAATGATAGTTTCAGACTATTATAATTTTCTATTTTTTTCATGACACGATATACATATGGGGTGACGCTTATCAGAAATGACTGGGGATGTACATTTGTATTTCAATCTTCTTTAAGACTGCTGACTGATCTGAGCTGACTTTTTGTCAAACCTCTTTTAGATTGTCATTGTTTTAGTTAGTATCATACATGAAGAAGGAGTTATCAACCCTGTTATTTCCCTGTTAGTCACGTCTGCTTGCATGTTTAGAATACTTTTGGTTTCTTTGCAGCATCTTTTAGAGGGACCTGTCCATTTTGTAAGGGTTGATTCAGATAGATAATGTGACTTTAAACCCACTTAATTAGTCACACATAAAATGTACCATGTCACCATGGGCCGGAAGTGAACAAGTGAGAAAGGATACAGAACTGATCCTCCCATCTCTTTCCTTAGGACCCCTCACCAATAGTACATAAATGTGGCCATCTGACCTGTGGATAAGCGAAGGATATCCTGGTCAATCCATGCATCAAATAATTGTAATTTTTTGCAAAGAACTGTAATTTCTTATTTGCTTGGAGGAAACAGATAAGTAAAAATAGACCTGTCAACATTTTATTTCACATTCCAGTGGATCACCTAGGCTGAATTTGAGAGATCTCCTGTCAAGAGCAAGGCTCAGTAACCTTTTGTTGTCAAGGGCCAGATAGTCAATATTTTCTTCTTTGTGAGCCGGTTTGTGTTGCAACTACTCAACTTAGCCATGGTAGTGTGAAAGCAGCCACAGACAGTTCATAAACAAATGGGTACAGCTGTGTTCCAATAAAACTTTATTTACAAACTTTACCAAACATTTGTAAATATCAATATTTGGTCATGTTTGGAAAGAAGACCATAGTTTGCAGCCCATGATCTAGAGAATTGTGAGCCTGCTCTACACTAATAAAACAATGAATCCCATGTTTACAAGGAACTTAATTGCGGGGGAAAATTCTCTCTTTAAAGTGGATGGTTTAGTTTTAAACTAAACGCCCAAGACCTTTACAAATTCCACTGGACTATAGAACATTCATGCTGGTAATTGATGGGTTGATGTAGCCTCTCTGTCTCTGATTTATTCTGTCTCTCAATTACATACACACACCCCACACCCACATACATATAATAAGGAGGTAGCCACCATGTTTTGAAATTAATGAGAAGATATAAAGGGAGCTATAGATGTGCTCTGATTGGTGCAGTTGCAACTTTGGGGCATGAGGATTAAAAAGACTTTCTCAAATTGGCAGGGCATCTTTTTTCTTTATCAACTATCAAATGCTTAAGCAAATCATGAGAGCTTTGAGGAAATATGAACAGAATTGAATGAGGACAAATAAACATCTGAAGTAACGAGTTGCCATTAAAGGGACTTAATAGAAATAGTTCTTTCATATGGTGGTGCAGGAAGGGATCTTTGTCCAACAGACTCCCCAGCGTTCTGTTGACACTTTTCATGCTTTTACTTTTACTCTGTTATGTCTCCTTCTGCCCTTTGGGTGACTTTCTGACCCTCTTCCTTGATTGCCTAGAGTCTTCAAGACATCCCAAAACCCCTACAAAGGGGCCTCACCTTGGCCAGTTTTGCCTTCAAATTGCCCTTTCTCCTCACTGTCCTTTTCCCATAGTACAACAGTAAGCATAGATAATAGCAGCCATTTTCATTAATGAGCCCCCATAATTATAGCATGATATACTCAGCTAATAAACATATCAAGAGAAATCAGAGGTACAGAGATTTTCAAAATATAAAGCAGAAGATATTACTTGCACAGTCTTTCACATTCATTCAGCTTTCGAGGGGGATCAGGCAAGTATGATAAAAATGGTCCAAATCATCTCACCATTTTGGACTTTGGGCTTAATTGACAATCTTATATAAATCTTTTTACCAACACCAAGAGTACCTTGATCATGTGGCATTTTAGTGGAATAGATTGTTTCATAGGATGAATTTTCCAGATAACTGAAATTAACACCTTCTATGGAAAATGAAGAAAATCCACATTATTAAGTACTGCTTGCCAGGCATGGTGTTAGATGTATGATAGACCTTGATTTATTTAGCCCTTCAATTACTATAAGAACTAAGGATCAATATGCTCATTAAAAATTTTGTAGAGAAGATACTGGAGAGCTGAGAGGTTAAGTAAATTATCTAAGACCACAAGAGAGGAAGGGACTGAATCTTTACCCAGGCCTCAGCCCGTCTCCATTGTCTGATGCAACTCTTCTTAATTTTTGCGATTTTGCATGGTCCTATTTATAAGTATTGTCATGAACTCGCTTAACAAAGGATATCAAATATGTTTCAAGCTGTTCTCGATAGCCCAGTGTTGTCGTATGAGTAATAGTCCCTCAGGGACTTTTGAAGCATGAAGGATATTTGTCCTGCAGCCCCATCTGTAGTGTTTTTTTGAGCTCTTGTGTCTATTTTTGATCAGTTTTCCATCTTTGTGATCATCAACAGGCTTTCCGCTGTCACTTCTTATTCCACTCTCTGTGACTGCTTCTCTCAAGCTAGCTACTCCTACCCAGCTCCAATTTTCAAAATCTCATGTCCTGGAAACACAGCCCGCATCTGCCGCTGTGGAAATGTGGTCAGTGTCGGGGCTGGGGAGTCGCAGCCCGCATCTGCAGCAGTGAAAACGTGGCCGGCATCCACTGCTGCAGAGACGCAGGGGATAACAGGACGGAATAGAGAACATGAAAGCCAGGAGGTGGGCTCTTTCCCTGCGTCCCACAGCTGATCTCTCCCGCCGAGGGAGCAGCATATCTAGCATTTGAGAAAATAACCTCAGCCGATACCGCCAGTTGGGCCCTAGGCCAGACAAAGGACACAAACTCCATACCTGGACCCCTGCGCCCGCTCTTCCAATCCTACCCCCGCCCTTCCAGAGATTTAAACTGGCCCCTGAATTGAGGAGTAGTGTCAGATTACAGAGGAGCCTTAGTGTTCAGGCTCTGGGAAGACTGGTGTGCAGCTCTGACCCAGGGAAGAGGCTGGGAAGAGTGTGATTTTTGCTGGGCTAGGAGAGAAGAGACTCCTCCACCCCCCAGCCCCCACCTTTTCTGGCCTGCAGGAGGAGTGTGACACAGCTGGGCTGGGAGAGAGAAGACCCCTCCATCCCCAGCCCCCACCCTTTCTGGCCTGCCTAGGGCGGGGCAATTACAACTGCGGAGGCACTCCCAGGGATCAGCAGTAAGTGGCGGATGCAGCTCTGGGCTTTCAGCAGCTCAGAAATCTCCCGCCCGCCACACAGACACACAGACACACACACACACACACACACACACACACACACACACACACAGAAGAAGTGCCCTAAGACTCAGGAGAACTGGACACAGGGCTGGTGGTGCTACTCTCAATGCGCATATGTGCAGGCAAGGGCAGAAACTGCACTGGCTTTGTAGAAACTACCACCCAGACTCCTTAGCCCCACGCATCTAAATCTGCAGTCCCAACGTCACTCTGGGCACCAGGAGACCGGCTCTGCCTGCACAATACACAGAGGACTCTTTGATACAGCAGAGGACAACCTGGAGATTACTTGGTGGGCTTAAGCCAAAACTGGTGCTGCTTTTTTTTTTGTTTAGTTTTGTTGTGTCTTTATATCTTTGATTTCTTTGCCTGTGTTGAGTGTGGGTTGTCGGTTGTTTTTACATGTGAATGTATTTGATTTTTTTCTTTGTTGTTGTTGTTGTTGCTATTGTTGTGCTTGGTGATTTGCTTTGTTCTGAAATTGCCCTACACTAGGGCTCAGCTTAAGAGGCACAAGATTCAACACACCCAGAGGTCAACTCCAGACCAAACCAGAGTACTACTGGGATTGACCTACAAGTGACACACCCAGAGGGAATTCTCTACAGGCACAATAGCCCATAGAGGCCAAACCACATTTAAGTGCTCAACCCTCACGCAGCAGAACACCCTGAGGTGGACAGAGCCAAGTCTCACAACTAGTCAGCCTAGGAGTTAACCCCACATACTCACAAGCAAAAAGCAATTAAAGATCTTCTTTAACAGGACAATATACACAATGCAAGAGTCACCTTAGGAGCACATGCAGAGGAGAAGAATGAACTAGTGCAAGTCAAATATAAAGGACACATACTACGTAAGACAACCCAGCAAGAAATAAGAACTCTAGGGGATCAACCTAATACATTGAAGCAAACACAGAGAGTCAGCCAGAATGAGGAAACAAAGAAACATGTCCCAAATAAAAGAACAGAAAAACCTTCAGAAATGGAACCAAATGAAACAGAGGTAACCAACCTATCAGAGACAGAGTTCAGAACACTGATGATAAGAATGTTTAAGGAGCTTAGAGACGACACAAAGAAGGACAGATAAATCATAATGAACAACCAGTTAGAACTAAAGAACACAATTACTGAAATAAAGAACTCACTTGAAGGAATTAACAGCGGTTTAGATGAAGCAGAGGATCGAATCAGCGACTTAGAAGACAAGTTAGCAGAGATCACCCAAACAGAACAACAGAAAGAAAAAAGAATAAAAAACAATGAAGATGGTTTAAGAGACCTATGGGATAACATCAAGCGCAACAACATGCGCATCATAGGAATACCAGAAGGTGAAGAGAGGAAGCAAGGGATTGAGAATATATTTGAAATAATAATGTCCAAAAACTTCTCTAACCTGGTGAAGGAAACCAACATACAAGCCCAGGAAGTGCAGAGAGTTCCAACCAGGATAAACCCAAACAGGTCCACACCAAGACACATTATAGTTAAAATGGCAAAGGTTAAAGACAAAGAGAGAATCCTAAAAGCAGCAAGAGAAAGACAGAGGGTTACATACAAGGGAACTCCCATAAGACTATCAAATGACTTTTCTACAGAAACATTGAAGGCCAGGAGGGAGTGGCAGGAGATACTCAAAGTGATGGAAAACAAAGGCCTACAACCTAGATTGCTTTGTTCAGCAAGGCTATCATTTAAAGTTGATGGAGAGGTAAAGAGCTTCCCAGAAAAGATAAGCTAAAGGAATTTATTACCACCAAGCCAGCATTGCAAGAAATACTAAAAGGACTGCTGTAAATAGAAGAAAGATGAAAACAATCTAACTACAAATTTAAAAATGAAAATAACTATGTACCTATCAATAATCACTTTAAACGTAAACGGATTAAATGCTCCAATCAAGAGACATAGGGTGGCTGAGTGGATAAGAAAGCAAGATCCTTGTATATGCTGTATACAAGAGATGCACCTCAGATCAAAAGACACACACAGGCTGAAAGTGAAGTGTTAGAGTAAGATATTTCATGCAAATGGAAATGAGAAAAAAGCTGGAGTTGTAATACTTATATCTGACAAAATAGACTTTAAAATGAAGAACATATTAAAAGACAAAGATGGGCATTATATAATAATAAAGGGATCGATCCGACAAGAGGACATAACCCTAGTAAACACCTATGCACCCAACATAGGAGCACCTAAATATATAAAACAGGTATTGACTGACATAAAGACAGAGATCAACAGTAACACTATCATAGTAAGGGACTTCAACACACCTCTGACAACAAGGGACAGGTGTTCCAGACAGAAAATCAATATGGAAACAACAGCTTTAAATGACACATTGGACCACTTGGATTTAATCGATATTTTCAGAGCATTTCACCCCAAAGCTGCAGAATACACATTCTTCTCAATCACACATGGAACATTTTCCAAGATAGACCATGTGTTAGGCCACAAAACAAGTCATGATAAATTTAAGAAAATTGAAATCAAACCAATTGTCTTCTCTGACCACAGTGCTATGAAATTAGAAATGAACTACAGGAAAAAAACTGGAAGACACACCAATTCATGGAGGTTGAATAACATGTTACTAAATAATGAATGGGTCAACCAGGAGAACAAGGAAGAAATCAAAAGACATCTCGAGACAAATGAAAATGAAAACACGATGACCCAAAATCTATGGGATGCCGCGAAAGCAGTCCTAAGAGGGAAATTCGTAGCATTGAGGGCCTACCTAAAGAAACAAGAAAAATCACCAATCAACAGTTTATCTTCACACTTAAGAGATCTGGAAAAAGAACAGCAAAATAAGCCCAAAGGGAGTACAAGGAACGAGATAATAAAGATCAGAGAGGAAATAAATGAAATAGAAACCAGAAAAACAATACCAAAGATCAATGAATCCAAGAGTTGGTTCTTAGAGAAGAAAAACAAAATCGACAAAACTTTAGCCAGACTCATTAAAAAAGAGAGAGAGAGGACCCAAATTAATAAAATCAAAAATGAAAGGGGAGAAGTGACAACAGACACCGCAGAATTACAAAAAATTTAAAGAAATTTCTATGAGCAACTATATGCCAACAAATTTGACAATCTGAAAGAAATGGGCAATTTTCTAGAGGCGTACAACCTTCCAAGGCTAACTGAAGAAGAAACAGAAAACTTGAATAGACTGATTACCACCAGAGTAATTGAATCAGTAATCAACAATCTCCCAACAAACAAAAGCCCAGGACCAGATGGATTAACAGTTGAATTTTACAAAATGTTCAAAAAAGAATTATCACCTATACTCCTCAAGCTCTTCCAAAAAATCTAGAAGGAGGGAAGACTCCCAAACAATTTTTATGAAGCCACTATCACCTGATCCCAAAATCAGACAAAGACACCACAAAAAAAGAAAACTACAGGCCGATATCTCTAATGGACATAGATGCAAAAATCCTCAACAAAATATTAGCGAACAGAATTCAGCAATACATTAAAAAGATCATGCACCATGATCAAGTGGGATCCATCCCTGGTATGCAAGGGTGGTTCAACATCCACAAATCAATTAATGTGATACACCACATTAACAAAATGAAAAATAAAAATCACATGATCATATCAATAGATGCAGAAAAAGCAATTGATAAAATCCAGCAGCCATTTATGATGAAAACCCTTAAGAAAGTGGGAATAGAGGGATCATATCTCAACATAATAATGGCCATATATAATAAACCCATAGCTAACACCATACTAAATGAGGAAAAGCTAAAACCATTCCTCTTAAGATCAGGAACAAGGCAAGGTTGCCCACTTTCTCCACTTCTATTCAACATAGTGCTGGAAGTTCTAGCCACAGCAATCAGACAAGAAAAAGAAATAAAAGGCATCCAAATTGGTAAGGAGGAAGTAAAATTGTCATTATATGCAGATGACATTATACTATATAGAGAGAACCCTAAAGCCTCCACCAAGAAACTATTAGAGCTGATAGATGAATTTAGTAAAGTAGCAGGATACAAAATTAATATTTGAAAATCAGTTGCATTTTATATACCAATAATAAAACATCAGAAGGAGAAATTAAAAAAAAATCCCATTTACAATTGCTTCAAGGACTATAAAATACCTGGGAATAAATTTAACCAAAGAAGTAAAAGATCTGTACTCAGAAAATTATAAGACACTGAAGAAAGAAATGAAAGAAGACACAAATAGATGGAAACACATACCATGTTCATGGATAGGAAGAATTAATAGGGTTAAAATGTCCATACTGCCTAAGGCAATATACATATTCAATGCAATTCCTATCAAACTATCAGCGACGTTTTTCACAGAAATAGAACATATAATCCTAAAATTTATGTGGGACCATAAAAGACCCTGTATAGCCTCAGCAATCTTGAGAAATAAGAACGAAGTGGGAGGTATAACAATACCTGACATCAAATTACACTACAAGGCTACAGTAATCAAAACAGCATGATACTGGCATAAAAGCAGACACATAGATCAATGGAACAGAATAGAGAGTCCAGAAATAAATTCATGCCTATATGGCCATTTAATCTACGACAATGGAAGCAAGAATGTAAGGTGGAGTAAAGACAGTCTGTTCAATAAATGGTGCTGGGAAAGCTGGACAGACACATGCAAACAAATGAAGCTGGACCACCTCCTTACACCATATACAAAAATAAATTCAAAATGGCTTAAAGCCTTAAATGTAAGATCTGCAACCATAAAATTCCTAGAAGAAAATATAGGAAGAAACTTCACAGACATTACCCACAGTAAGATTTTTACTGATATATCCCCTCACGCAAGGGAAGTAAGAGAAAAAATAAACATGTGGGATTACATCAAACTAAAAAGTTTTTTCACAGCAAAGGAAATCATCAATAAAACAAAAAGGGATCCTACTGAATGGGAAAAGATATTTGCCAGTGACATATCTGATAAGGGGTTAATATCACAAATTTATAAAAAAACTCACTCAACTCCAAAAAAAAAAAAAAAATAACCCAATTGAAAAATGGGCAGAGGACATGAAGAGACGTTTTTCTAAAAAGGACATACAGATGGCAAACAGAAATATGAAGAAATGCTCAACCTCACTAACCATCAGAGAAATGCAAATAAAAACCACAACGAGATACCACCTCACCCCAGTCAAAATGGCTATCATCAATAAATCAACAAACAAGAAGTGTTGGCACGGATGTGGAGTAAAAGGAACCCTTGCGTACTGTTGGTGGGATTGCAGATTGGTGCAGCCACTATGGAAAACAGTATGGAGGTATCTCAAAAATCTGAAAATGGGACTACCTTATGATCCAGCAATTCCACTTCTAGGTATCTATCTGGAGAAATCCAAAACTTTAATTCAAAAAACTTTATGCACTCCTATGTTTATTGTAGCACTATACACAATAACCAAGACATGGAAACAACCGAAATGCCCATTGGTAGATGACTGGATTAAGAAACTGTGGTACATTTATATACAATGGAGTATTACTCAGCCATAGAGAAGAAAGAAATCTTACCATTTGCAACAACATGGGTGGACCTAGAGAACATTATGTTAAGTGAAATAAGTCAGACAGAGATAGACAAATGCCATATGATCTCACTTATATGTGGAATCTAAAGAAAAGAATAAGTGAATGAACTAATCAGAAACAGTTTTGGAGACATAGAGGAAAAACAGGGTTGCTAGATGGGAGGGGGTGTGGGGGTAAGGGTGAAGGTGAGGGAATTAGAAAACCATTGGTAACCATAAGATGGCCATGGGGTTTTGAAAATTAATTTGGGGAATGTAATCAAGAATGTTGTAAAGATTTTGTAGGGTATCCAATGGACACTTGTCCCATTTGGGAGACCCCCTCAGGGATGATGTAGATGCCTGATCACTGCACTGTACACCTGAAGCTGAAGTTGAACAATAATGAATGCCAACTATAATTTTATATATATATATATATATATATATATATATATATATATATATATACATATATATATATTTACAAGAAGTGGAGCACAGCATTAGGAATAGAGACAGTGGAAATGTAATGGCTGTGTGCGATGTCAGAGGGATAGTGGATGGGGGGAGGGGCGTTCCCACAGTGTGAGGGATATAAATGATAAATGTCTAAATATTACTTGGTCTTGTGCACCTGAAACTAATACAAAAAAAATCAAAGAGATAAATGTAAGTTAAAAAAAAAAAATCTCGTGTCCTGATGACTACAAAACCAGACAACCAAACCTGCTAGAACTATGTCAAAAATCCGTGTTTTTAGGATCAGTGTACGAGCCTGAGAAGCACGTACTATGAGGCAATTATTTCAGCTGGTCACTAACGTTTTTGCTTCCTCTCGATTTTCTTAACTATATTCTCCAAAATTGAGATCCCTGGATAAGTGGGCTGCAAAAAATTGAGACGTTGTCTCTTTTATCTTACATATATTTTAGAAAACAATGCCTGTAACCTAATTTTTCCTTAATATTTTCTTTCATTTCAGCTCGCTTAACTTCTGTCTCTGTCTACTCTTTCTGACCATCTACTCTATGTACAAAGATTGGGAGTTGAAGAAATGACATTACTCAATCTCTGAGAAATACAGAAAAATGAAAGTTGAATAGAATGTTCACTGTGAGGAAGGTAAGAGGAGTTTTAGCTTTGGGGAATTTGATCTTGATTTATTTGCCTCTATTTTATGTCAGAGTAGAATGTGACCTATTTAAAAAAGTAGCAAGCAAAATGTAAGATTTTATCAAATGTCACTGAATAGTATTGAATATCACTTAGGAAAATATTATGAATTGATTTGAAATTAGGACTTTCTCAAGGATAATGGGGGGTGTTTCTTCATGAACGGTTTTTGCATCCACAGACAGTTGTGCATAGAAGAAAGAGGCTGTATATTTGAAAGGCTGGGGATGTGACTGTCACAAGGGCTATTGCCTTAGAGAATTTAAGTGTCTGTTACCCCACAAAGATCTTGAGCTACTTGAAAGCTGGTAATATCTAATTTCTTTGTGTATCTCCATGTTCTAGCACATGGGTGGTACAGAATAGGTGTTATTGTTTTTTTTAATGGATGTGTGGATGCAAGTGGGGAATAATTTGTTGTTGCCAGAAGCCGAATGCACTTATGAGGACAATTTTCTTATGTAACCAGGTCTCCTGTGGGTAAGACATGGCAAGAATGGTGAATTCAAATGTGTTTCAATGAGACTTTCAGTGCCACAGTGATGTACTCGGGTTTGCTTTAGGAACCACGATGGGAATCTGTTTTCTTTACTTCACTTTTGAAATTTATTTTTTATTTCTTTCAAGACATTACTTTAAAATAAAAATGAAGTAGAATACTGTGATAAAGCAGACATTATATTGATAGAGATACAGAGCTGTCTAATTCCAACCCCTGAAATATAACACCTACCTGCAATAAAACCCCAATAGAATTGCTCTGAAGGCTAGTGTTAGTTCTTTCCCTCAACCCTAAAATTATAAAAAACATTTTTCTCTAGAATTCTCTTTGCAAGGAGAATTCTCTGGAACAGAGGATTTAAGCACCAGTAAAAAGGACCGAAGCTAACAGGGGTTTATTTTATCACTGTTATCCTCATTATAAATAAGAAATATTTTATTTATAGATACAGCATTTTCTTTTATTCTAGATAGCATGTTACTAGATGCCACCCTCTGTATCATGGTACAACCTTATAAATTCAATCCACCAATACAAAGTTGAAGTCCTTAAAACTGCTTAATAAGTCCTAAGACACACACACACACACACACACACACACACACACACACACGATGTTTACAGTATGCATGGTGGGATTTAGAAACCTTACAGAAGTTCAAGAGAATGGCAAACTTTTTTATTTGGAGGAAACAACTCTGTGTTATTAAGTGATTTCTAAGTTACTCCTAGCTTATTGTCTCTCTGCTATTTTCGTTTTTTAACATTTTTTTCATAAGTTTCAGGTACACAGAATAATGTAATAGTTAGACATTTATCATTTATACCCCTCACACAGTGTCAACCCCCTTCCCCCCATCCACTACCCCTCTGACATCACACACAGCCATTATGTTTCCTCTCTCTCTATTCCTAATGCTGTGCTCCACTTCTTGTAAAAAAAAAAAAAAAAAAAAAAATATATATATATATATATATATATATATATATATATATATATATATATGAAATTGTAATTGACATTCATTATTGTTCAGCTTCAGCTTCAGGTGTACAGTGCAGTGATCAGGCATCTACTATTTTCTTGAAATCTTGCAAAGTTTTAGGAATAGCATCGCTTTCATTAGAGCAAATGGAAGTCCTAGAACTTTTGCAAACTATACTGGGTTTGCAAATATTGCAGACCCTGGTAGTTACCGATCCAATATCCATTGCCTTTCTCTTCCTTGTTGGGGTATCCCTATATTGTTTAGGGTAAAAATGTGCTCTATTAAACATTCACCTTTCCTGCCCTTATATTAAGGGTCCATGTGCACAGTTCTTACCAATGAGACTGAGTCGAATTCTGCTGGGTGTTCCTGGGTAAGCTTTTGTCTCCCTGGCTATTATGGGCTGAATGTTTGTGTCCCTTCCAAGTTTATACATTGAGGTCCTAGTGTGTTAGTATTTGGAGGGGGGGCCTTTGGGGGATAATTAAGGTTAGATTAGGTCATGAGGGTAGGACCCTCATGGTAGGATTGGTGCACTTATAAGAAAAGGAAGAGAGAGGTGTCTCTCTCTCCCTCGCTCTTTCTCTCCCCACGAGCATGAACCAAGGGAAAGCGATGTGAGCATACAGCAAGAAGTTGTCTACAAGCCATGAAGAGAGTTCTCACCAGACACTGATCTTGGATTTCCCAGCCTCCAGAACTGTGAGAAATAAATTTCTTTGTTTAAGCCACTGAATCTGTCCTATTTGGTTAAAGCAGCCGAAGCAGATTAAGACTCTGACAAGAAGACAGATGAGGCTGTTGCCTCTCTCCCATCTCTTGCCTCCTTCTTTCTGCTTCGAATGGAGATGCGAGTCCAAAGCTAAAGCAGACATCTTATAGCCATAGAGTGACAACAAGTGTCAAATTAAAAGCTAACATACTAAGAATAGAAGAGCAGAAAGCCAGAAAGGACATAGGTCCTTGAGCAGCTAATGTGTTGTAACCATCTGCTTTCAGACTTCTTGTTACCTGGGAAAAGAAACCCTTATTTATTTAAACTGCAAGTTGGGTTTCCTGCTAGTAGCTTAAAGCATTGAAAAAAGTGAGAAATAGCTATGGTTTATTAATACTCAGCTTTCTATATCCACATAGATTATTTAGTTCTTGTTTCTTAGCAGTTTCACAAGGCAGCTGGATGTAATATCACATAGGAGTTATCTTCATTAAGTCAATCTTCTGAACAAATAAAATTTTAAAGGTGTAACTAGGTAGACTCTCTCTAAGGAGAAATTGTTTAAGCCCCAAGTATTCTTTAATAAATTTTCTAAACAATTCCTATTATCTGGAGAAATCACTAAATTCAGTAACAACCTTTGCAGTAGCATTTATTTAGCTTTTTGTTTCTTTGGTTACTTCTTTGTGAATGATACTAGCATGAAAAATACACTCTCCTCAGCACCTGGGAGACAGTATTTTCAGGCAGTCTTCAACCACTATGAAGAGTCAGCCTCTATAACGAACCAATCGGATTGGGTTGATTTTATGAGTTGTTTTGAAGGATCAGACATTAAGATATCTGAAAATGCAATTCGAATGCCTGCATTTACTTTCAAATTATTTGTAGTAGTCTCTGTAGGACTGAATTTCACCAACTTTTTACCTATGCATTTGCCTGTCTGTGTGTTTATGATACTGATTGTCATCCTAAAGATGACTCTTTGTTTATGAAGTATTTCATTTTCCAAACCTGAAATGTGCTTGATGTGTGTTGTTCATTTTTAATATCATTGAAGTGTTTCCCCTGGATTAACTCTAATAATCTCCCATTTCCCAAATTACCATCTAGACCTGGGTACACCAGGGGCAATTTCCTAGACTTGGGGCTAAGGAAAAACTATGCTCTTTGAGAATTGAGTTTATCTCTCTTTTTAGATCACATTGGAGGTATTTTTTTTTAAAGTTGTAACTACTCAAATTCTTGAGCTTTTATTTTATTTTGTTCTATTATCAAAATTATAGTTGCCCTATTTTTAATTTTTCAATTACAGTTGACATTCAAGACTATTTTATATAAGTTTCAGGTGTACAGCATAGTAGTTAGACATTTATATAATTTACAAAGTGATCCCCCCAATAAGTCTAGTGCCTGCCTGGCACCATACATATTTATTACAATATTATTGACTATATTCCCTATGCTGTACTTTATACCCTCACGACTATTTTGTAACTACCAATTTGTACTTCATGATCCTTTCACCCTTTTCACCCAGTCCCCCAACAACTCTCCCATAGGACAGCCATGAGTTTGTTCTCTGTATCTATGAATCTGTTTCTGTTTTTGTTTGTTTGTTTATTTTGTTCTTTAGATTATTCCACATATAAGTGAAAGCATATGGTATTTGTCTTTCTCTGTCAGACTTATTTCACTTAGCATAATACCCTCTAGGTCCATCCATGTTGTCACAAATGGTAAGATTTTATTCTTTTTATGGCCAAGTAATATTTCATTGTATATATGTATCATATCTTTTTTATCCAATTGTCTATTAATGGGCTCTTAGGTTGCTTCTCTATCATGGCTATTGTAAATAACACTGCAGTGAATATAGCGGTGCATGTATCTGTTCAAATTAGTCTTTTGGATTTCTTGGGGTAAATAACCAGAGGTGGAATTATTGGGTCATAAGGAAGTTCTATTTTTAATTTTTTGAGAAAACTTCATCTGTTTTCCATAGTGGTTGCTCCAATCTGCAATCCCAGCAACAATGCACAAGGGTTTTCTTTTCTCCACATCCTTGCCACCACTTGTTGTTTGTTGACTTATTTATGATAGCCATTTGATAGGTGTGAGGTGATATCTCACTGTGGTTTTAATTTGCATTTCTCTGATGATTACTGATGTTGAGCATCTTTTCATATATCTATTGGCCATCTATATGTCCTCTTTGGAGAAATATCTATTTAGATCCTCTGCCCATTTTTAAATTGGATTTTTTTTGGTGTTGAGTATATGAATTTTTAAGTAAATTTTGGTTATTAATCCCTTATCAGATGTATCATTGGCAAATATGTTCTCTCATTCAGTAGGCTATCTTTTCATTTTGTTGATGGTTTCCTTTGCCGAAAAACTTTTCCGTTTACTGTAATCCCATATATTTATTTTTTTCGTTTGTTCCCCTTGCTCAAGGAGATAGAACAGAAAAAACATTACTAAGGGCAATGTCAGAGAGTTTACTGCCGATGTTTTCTTCTAGGAATTTTATGATTTCAGGACTTACATTTAAGTCTTTAATCCATTTTGAGTTTATTCTTGTATGTGATGTATGAAGGTGGCCTAGTTTTATTTTTTGTGTGTATCTGTTCAGTTTTCCCAACATCATTTATTGAATAGACTGTCTTTACCCCAGTATATATTCTTGCCTCCTTTGTCATAGATTAATTTACCACATAGGCGTGGATTTATTCCTGGGTTCTCTATTCTGTTTCATTGATCTATGTGTCTGTTTTTATGTCAGTACCATGCTGTTTTGATTACTATAGGCTTATAACATAGTTTGATATCAGGTAGTGTGATACTTTCATCTTTTTTCTTTCTCAAGATTGCTGTGGCTATTAAGCATCTTTTGTGGGTCCATAAAAAATTTAGGACTACTTGTCCTAGTTATGTGAAAAATGCCATTGGTATTTTGGTAGGGGTTGCATTGAATGTATAGATTGCTTTGGGTAGTGTGGACATTTTAATGATGTTAATTCTTCCTCTCCATTAGCATGGTGCATACTTCCATTTATTTGTATCTTCTTCAATTTCTTTCTTCAGTGTATTTCTTATAATTTTCTGAGTATAGGTCTTTTATCTACTTGGTTAAATCCATTCTTAGATATTTTTTGATGAAATTATAAATGGGATGTTTTCTTAATTTCTCTTTCTGATAGTTGGTTATTGGTGTATAAAAATGCAACTGATTTCTGAATATTAATGTTGTATCCTGTTACTTTACTGAATTCATTTATCAGTTCTAATAATGGATTTTTTTTGTGTGTGTGTGGAATCTTTAGGGTTCTCTATATGTAGTAGCATGCCATCTGCAAATTATGACTGTTTTACCCCTTCCTTTCCAATTTGGATGCTTTTTGTTTCTTTTTCTTGTCTGAGTGCTATGGCTAGGACTTCCAATACTATGTTGAATAAAAGTGGTGAAAATGGACATCCTTGTCTTGTTCCTGATCTTAATGACAGCACTTTTAGCTTTTCCCTGTTGAGTGCGATGTTAGCTGTGGGTTTGCCACATATGGCCTTTATTATGTTGACATATGTTCCCTCTATTCCCACTTGCTGAGAGTTTTTATCATAAATGGATCCCGGACTTTGTTAAACAGGTTTTCTGCATGTATCGATATAACCATATGATTTTTATCCTTCATTTCATTTATGTGGTCTATCACATTAATTGATTTGTGAATATTGAACCAACCTTGCATCCCAGGAATAAACCCGCTTGGTCATGATGTGTGATCTTTTTTAACGTATTGCTGAATTCAGTTTGCTAAAATTTTGTTGAGGATTTTTGCATCTGTATTCATCAGGGATATAGGCCTATAATTTTCTCCTTCTCTTTCTTCTTCATTTTTGTAATGTCTTTTTCTGGTTTTGAAATCAGAGTAATGGTGGCCTTGTAAAATGAGCTTGGGAGCCTTGAATTTTTTGGAATAGTTTGAGAAGGATATGTGTTAATTCTTCAAATGTTTGCTAAATTTCACCCGTGAAGCCATCTGGTCCAGTACTTTTGTTTGTTGGGAGTTTTTTGATTACTGATTCAATTTCATTAGTATTAATCAGTCTGGTCAGATTTTGTTTCTTCTTGATTCAGTCTTGGAAGATTGCATATTTCTAGAAATTTATCCACTTCTTCCAGATTGTCCAATTTGTTTGGCATATAATTGTTCATAGTATTTTCTATCAATCCTTTGTATTTTGGGCATGTCAGTTGTCACTTCTCCACATTTATTTCTGATTTTATTTATTTGGGTTCTCTCTCTCTCTCTCTCTCTCTCTCTCTCTCTCTCTCTCTCTTTCTTTTTCTTGATGAGTATGGCTTAAGGTTTATAAATTTTGTTTATCTTTCCAAAGAATCAGTTCTTGGTTTCATTGATGTTTTTTTTTTAAATTTTTTGTTTCAGGCTGTAATTCATTTATATCTGCTCTGATCTTTATTGTTTCCTTTCTTCTGCTCATTTTGGGTTTTGTTTATTGTTCTTTTTCTAGTTCACTTAAGTGTAAAGTTATATTATTTATTTGAGGTTTTTCTTATTTCTTGAGGTAGACCTGTACTGCTATGAATTCCCCTCTTAGGACTACTTTCGCATAGATTTGGGGTCATTGTGTTTTCATTTTTGCTTGTCTCAAGTATCTTTTTATTTCTTCCTTGATTTCATTGTTGACCCACTTATTGTTTAGTAGCATGTTGTTTAACCTCTATGTGTTTGTGTGTTTTTCAGGTTTTTTTTTCTTGTAATTGATTTCTAGTTTCATAACAATGTGGTCAGAGAAGATGCTTGAAGTGATTTCAGTCTTCTTAAATTTATTGAGACTTATTTTGTGGCTTACCATGTGGTTTATCTTGAAAAATATTCCATGTGCACTTGAAAAGAATGTATGTTCTGCTGGTTTTTGGTGAACTCTCTAAAAATAGCAATCAAATTCATCTGCTTTATTGTGTTATTTAAGGCCATTATTTTCTATCTGGAAAATCTATTCATTGATGTCAATGGGCTGTTAAAGTCTCCTACTATGATTGTATTACTGTTGATCTCTCTCTTTATGTCCATCAATATTTGTTTCATATATTTAGGTGCTCCTATATTGGATGCCTAAATGTTTACAAGGGTTATATCCTCTGATTGGATTGATCCACTTATCATTATTAACATCCTTCTTTGTCACTTATTATACCCTTTGTTTTAAAGTCTATTATGCCTGATATAAGTATTGGTACACCACCTTTTTTTCAGTTCTATTTGCATGAAATATATTTTTCTATCCTCTTAGTCTGTGTGTGTCTTTTCATCTGAAGTAGATCTCTTGTAGACAGCCTATGTATGGGTCTTGTTTTATTATCCATTCAACCACCCTATTTTCTGATTGGAGCATTTAATCTATTTACATTGAAAGTAATTCTCGATAGATGTGTAGTTATTGCCATTTTATTATTCACATTTTAAATTTTTTTCTTCTTTTTCTTAAAGAAGTTCTTTTAACATTTCCTGTAATACTGGTTTGGTGGTGATGAACTTCTTTATCTATTTCTTGTCTGCAAAGCTGTTTATCTCTCCTTCAATTTTAAATTAAAGACTTGCTGGGTAGAGTAATCTTGGTTGTAGGCCCTTGCTTTCATCACTTTGAATATGTTGTGCCAGTCCCTTCTGACATGCAAAGTTTCTGTTGAGATATCAGCTGACAGTCTTATGGGAGATCCCATTTAGGTAACTAACTGCTTTTCTCTTCATGCTTTTAAGACTTCTCTTTATTTTTAAACTTTATCATTTTAATTATGATGTGCCTTGGTGTGGGCCTCTTTGGGTTCTTCTTGTTTGGGACTCTCTGTGCTTCCTGGGCTTATATGTCTATTTGCTTCACCAGGTTAAAGAAGTTTACCATCATTATTTCTTCAAATAAGTTTTCAATTCCTTGCTCTCTCTCTTCTCTTTCTGGTACCCCTATGTTGCAAATGTTTGTACACTTGATGTCCCAGAGGCCCATTAAGCTATCCTCAATTTTTAAAATTCTTTTTTATTTTAGATGTTCTGATTGGATGTTTTGTGATACCTTATTTTCTAAATTGCCAATTTGATCCTCTGCTTCATCTAATCTGATGTTGATTCCTTCTAGTGTATTCTTTATTTCAATTATTGTATTATTCATTTCCAGCTGGTTCTTTCTTATGGTTTGTAAGTACTTTTTTTATGCTTACTGTCTTTTTGTAGAAGTTCTCACCAAGTTCCTTGAGCATCCTTATAAAGAGTGTTTTAAACTCTATCTTCTTAATTGCTTGTCTCTATTTTGTTTCATTCTTATTCTGGAGTTTTCTCCTGGTCTTTCATTTGGTATATGTTTCTTTATTTCCTCATATTGGCTACCTCTCTGCGTTTGTTTCTATGTATTAGATAGATCTTCTATGTCTCCCAGTCTTAGCAGGGTGGCCTCATATAGTAGGTGTCTTGTGGGAACCATGACACAGTCTCTCAGATTCTCTGAGTTGGGTGCTCTAGGAGTGTTTTTTGTGTGGGTTGTGTGTGCCCTCATGTTGTAATTGAGTCTTGATTGTTGTTAGCACATCAGTGGGTGGGATTGACCTCAGGCTACTAGCTGTGAGGACTGGCCACAAGCATAGCATGAAAGTTGGTATGTGGGGGCTGACCTCATGGAGCAGGATTTACCCCAGCTGGGCTCTGGTGCCTACTGAGACCACCCTTTAGATATGCCAATTGTGGGGCTATTTGGGTGGTGCTCTGTTGTGGTCCAAAACCAGCCACTAGGTGTGTTCATCCTGGAGACTCTTGGGAGGGATTGTGGTGTAGGCCAGCTCAGCAGTTGCCTGTGTTTGGCCCAGGGCTACCTGTTAGGAGCTACGAAGTGATCCGCGTTTGGTAGCTGCCTCTGATAGACCTGGAGGCATGTAGGAAACCAAAGACAGCTGCTACTGGTACTTGGCCAGGAGCAGTTCAGCAAAGGCACAGGGAACACCAAGGCCTGCTGCTGACTTCTGGTTGCCAGTAAGGTTTAGCCACTGAAAGATCGTTGAATGTTACTTGATTTGGGTGAAGTGGGAGTCTCAGGGAGTCACCATGGTGAGGTGAGTAGTGTTCACCAGGTTAATGTAGGTTCACATTTGGCACCAGTGCTGAGACTGGGGCCACTCAGCAAAAGGCACAGTGTGTGCTGAGGTCAGCCACTGCCTGCCTGGGTCCTGCAGACCTTTGAGAGTTTTTAAAGAAAGACTGCAGTTCAGACCAAGACTGGCTGCCTGCCACTCAAAGAGCCTCTGGTGGTACACGAGTTCTATGTGGCAGGGTTTCAGGGAGTCATTAGAATGGAGTGATTGAAGTTCATGAAGCCAGTGCAGATTCAGATTTGGCTGTGTGAGGAGAAGGCTCAACGCAGAAAGATGGCACCTGCCTGCCTACCAGCTGTGTGGGAGGAGGACTCAACATAAGGATGTTAGTAGCTCTCTCTCCAGGCCTCACCCTGAGCTACACAACTCACTTTCTCCCTGTATATCTCTGGTGCTTCCAGAGCTGCTGTACCTCTGCCAGAGCCCAGCATGAGTGCCTGCGAATGAGAGAATATATGTGAGGGCCTTTAAGAGGATACCTGGGTTTCCAGCAGCGTTCCAGCTCATGAAGACAGGTAGAATCTCCACTGATTTTCATAGTCAGATATTGTGGGTGTTTCTCTTCTCGGCACTGGTGCTCCAGGCTGCGGAGCCTGGTGTGGGGCTCAAATTCTTCACTCCTCAGCGGGGACTTCTGCAGTCTGCAGCTGAGATATCCCTCACAATTCTCAACTGCCACAAGTGGGTATGGAGCCAGCCCATTTCATGTCTTTACCTCTCCTAGTCTCAATGTGGCTTCTTCTTTATATCCTTAACTATAGGACTTCTAGTAAGCTAGGCTTCAGATGGCTCTCCAGTTTCATTGTTCTATAACAGCTGTAATTTTGATGTGGTCATGGGAGGAGGTGAAAACAGGTTTACTTACTCTGCCATCTTAACCAGAACTCTTGAATTCTCAGATGTTTGAACTTTTAGATTAGACCCTCCAAAGACTTAGTATAGAGATCTGGGTTGTAGAGAAGCAAACAACAAACACCATCCAACCAACTAACCAACCAAACAAACAAACAAAAAAAATAAAACCCTTTGGCTTACATAGTGAATCAGATAAGACAAAGCTATGAAATAAGACACTTTTCTTGTCAATGTCTTTTTCATTGACTTATTCTGTTTCTCACTATCTCCTCCCAGACCCCCATAAAACTACAGAGCCCAGTTGCTCAGTTTCTTCATGTTGTCTGGAGCCTTGTATTCTAAATCTTTCTACACGTTCTGTTCCCACCCAAGCAATCATGCCTTATGTCCTATTCCTTCAGCATTCCTCTCTTGACTTGGATTAAATGTCATGTTGAAAAGGAACTGGATATGTCATTTTAAATAATGGCTTATATTTATCTTCCAAAATTATTTGAATTATAAAAGTGTGGATTCTTTATTCATTATAATTTATAGCTATTGGGGATACTAACATAAAGTATTAATGGATTTTCATAACTAGTGAAAGTATTGGGGGAATAAAGTACATTCTTGTTTTTTCACAAATGTTAGATAGATGGGTTTTTTTCTAAATCACCTGAAAACGGTTGACTTTACTGTTGACTTTAATGATTTCACATAGCTTCTGATCAATGGGAAAAAAAATTATTAAAACTATTTTTTAAGATGATGTATTGAGCCATAGAGAGATTTAACTACTCTCCTCATATTTTCAATGTCACACAATGACTTGTTGGTATTGATGGAACTAAATTTACCTCATTTTCAATTTAACATGTTCCCTGTAAATTACTACAGACTTTATGGTTCTGTTTCCTTGCCATGACCAATATTTATTGTAAAACAGTCAAGGTCAGATTTCCAACTCTATTAGTGAACAATTGCATGGAAACCAACTGGATTGGCTAAGAGGTGAACAATCAGATTTAGCCCCAAACAGCCAGATTGGCCATGTAATGATTTTCTTTTAAAATGTGATCATCCATAGCCTAACTCCTGATAAATATAAACCATTGTTATTTAAATAGCATCCTGAAAGAATGCTGCTGCACCTTGTAAAAGCCTTTATCTTTAACTGGATTTATAACTAGATGACCAAATATTCTACTCTCAATAATGAAACCACATGAGGATTTGCTACCGATTTTGGTGTGTAAACAGTAACCATTTGAATTTCCATAATATATAATATCTCCTTCATCTGCAGGAGATATATTCTAAGACCCCAGTGGATACTTAAAACTGCAGATAATACCGAACCCTATACATACTATGTTTTTCCTGTGTATACATGCCTATGATAAAGTTGAATTTATAATTTAGGCATAGTTAGAGAATAACAATAATAACTACTAATAAAATGGAACAGTTATAGCAATATACCTTAATCAAAGTTATATGAATGTCATCTCTCTTCCCTCTCAAAATATTTTATTATACTGTACTCATCCTTCTTCTAGTGATAATGCAAGATGATAAAATGCCTACATGATGAGATGAAGTGAGATGAGTGAGACATTATTAAATAAAATATGGGTTACTTGAACACAAGCACTGTGATACCCTGACAGTCAGTCTGATAATTGAGATGGCTACTAAGTGACTAATGGGTGGATAGCATATACAATGTGAATATGCTGGACGGAGGGATGATTCACATCCCAGGTAGGATGCAGTGGGATGGTGAGAGATTTCATCATAATATGCAGAGCACATGCAATTTAAAACTCATGAATTGTTTATTTCTGGAATTTTCCATTTGATATTTTAAGACTACAGTTGACTGCAGTATCTGAAGCTGTGGAAATCGGAACTGTGGATAAGAGGAGACTACTGTAATTCTAAATTATAGTCTCAGGAGAGCAGTAGGTACGTGGGTGGATGGAGTAGGAGAGACTTGTGAAACTTGAGTAGGTGGCCTGATGCTAACACTCTGATACAGATGTTTCCACTTCTGTTGCCATAAAGAAGAAAACCAAGTGTGACCATTTGTCAACACCTGGAGAAAATTTTAAGGACATGATTGTACATTATATAAAAGGATTTTCTACACACTGGTCTGTCAGAGGAAATATTACTTAATTTAAGAAAGGCAAACATTAAATGGACATATAGAACTGCTTTGAATGTTGAAAGATCCAGTTGGTTAAACTTTTGCAATGTATAAAACTCCATAATTCCTCTTTTCAAATGTTTTTCTTGAGGTGGATTTATTAGGAAAACCCTTAGGTTATCAAGACTATTGGCAGCAGTAGTAAAATGCCTTACAATGGCTGAATTATTCTTCTAAGTTCTATGATATTATTTTGAAGCTGGGATTCAAGTACAGAAGAAAGCATGTGAGAATGTCTGTATTTAGCTTTTACTCCCTATGACTAAATACATGGAGAAAACGTGTCTAAATTAGCACTGTTCTGATCTCTGCCCTTCTCTGGTTAGAAGGTTCTGTAAAAGACCCATTTTTCACATTTTGTTGCCTTCAAACTTTAGCAACAAGGAACAAATAGTTTTTATTTTCTCTTCTTATTGCTGTAAAAAGTGGAAGATAGTTTGAAGAACGTTTTATCTAAGCAGGATTTTTTTCTGTATTCTGGATGTTCTTTGTCTTACACAATTGAGTGGGAGTATGTTATGTGTTTCCTGATCAGTATTTCTGATTAGGACATAGATAATCATCTGAAGTAAGTGCTGCTGGATATTTTTGGACTTCACATAAATATACATGAATGGGGATGGCAGGAAAATAGTAAATAACAATGCAACATTGAGTGATTAGAGTCTAATATGCTATGTTGTCAGGGAAGAAATGTGGGTTCAATTTCCAGTTGTAGCCTCTTATAACTCACCCAGATCTTAGTGCAATAGGGACTGACCCTGTATAAATGTGTTTTTGGTATTTTGCTCTCAAACCAGAAAAAGAGTCAGATTTCTGATTCCAGAATTATACTTCCCCTTCAATGTTCATTTGTGTTTTGAAGTATGTGATCAATTACACTGATGCATTTCTGTACAGTTGGATGTTTTAAAATGTCTTTATAAAAAGAAAGGAAGGAATATAGAAAAACAATACACAAATAAAAAAATATATTGTGTTCATCAGACTGAGAATTTAATCATGTTGAAACTTTGAGAATGAGCAAACATCTTAAAATTTTCACTTATTTTTCAATCCATCTGTATGCCAGGTGGCAAACAACCTCCTGTGCACTCCTGATTTTGTCTATTATTCTGCATGCTGGTGTTACCTTTGCTGGCGTAAGTGTCTATGTTAATTCACAGACTGCCCCCTCTCTCTGTCCACAGCTGTTCTCCAGGTGGGACTAGGAACTAGATTGTGCATTTCTCTGTTTACTTTATGAGGTAAAGCTGAGATGCAGAGATGAGGACACTGGCCTTGAATTATGGCCTGACTCAATGCCAAAGACAAGAACTCAGGGCTTTCTAATTCCCAGTCCTGTGAAATACTAGCTTTTATTTTCTCTTCATCTCAGCTTCATAGTCTCTTCTGTAAATCAGGCCCGGTGGCTTTACCACAGTACTGACTGCCAAACACATTCCCCTAACACCCTATAAATGGGCTATCAAGATTCATAGGACAAGAGTCTAAAATACATGGTTTAAAGCCTGCCTCAAGAAGATAAACTGATTCCATGATTTCCATTCTTGTTTCCTTCCCAAATTCCACTGACATGACAAAAAGAATAGAAAAACATGAAAAAATCTGTGTGAGCTGCAAAACAAGGAAGAGTGCCCACCGCGTGCCAGAGGAATCTCGTTAAGATACACTGCAAGTGACAACAGTGGGCTCTGATCAAACTGTGAATGACTGTGTAGGAGCTAAAGCTGGCTTAGGGAGTAAGTGGATGTAGTCCTGAGTAGAGTGCTGCGCTGAGAGCTGTGTAAGGTGAAGACAGGAGCCAGACCTTGGGAAGCTATGGTGGAGGGCAAATCTCAGTTCTCCCGGAAACTGTGGGGATATGCAAATGTCAACAAATAGTGGGAGGCATCTGCAGGCATTCTCAGCTAACATTTGATGCAGAAGAGGTGAGCTTTAGGAAGCTACCAGCAGTGGGAATGTTTCCCTCTCAGGGCTAGACCATACACCTAGTATTTTTTACAGAATTGAGAGTGAAGTTTCTGGGTTTCAACATAAGAGCCTATCTAACAATTTTCACTTACACTTGTATCTGTTATTAACTGCAATGCCTATACAATATTAGACCACTTCCTCTCCGTTTATTCCTTACCTTAAAAGTGGGAGTCTTGTCTGAAGTTTCTTTGCTCCAGAGCTGCATGCATAGACACAGACAGTAGTTTAGTGGTTACCAGAGGGTAAGAGGGGAGGGGGGTTGTAGATGAGGGTAAAGGGGATCCAATATATGGTGATGGAAGGAGAACTGACTCTGGGTGGTGAACACACAATGTGATATATAGATGATGTATTATAGAATTGTACTGCTGAAATCTATGTGACTTTACTAACAATTGTCACCCCAATAAACTTTAATTTAAAAAAAGAAAAGAAAGGAGATGAGCATAGTGGCAGTAAAGGGGAGTCCAGGCCTTATGGCGGAGTCTCAGAGGGCTGGGCTGGGCTTCTCTTCCAGTTACTTGGAAACATTGCTTGACCATAAACTCCTTTGCTCAGGGCACACAGGGCAAAGATTTTGGCTGATGTTGATACGTATTCCTAGTCTTCCAGTGCTTAACACCAAAGGCCTCTTTTTCAGGTAAAGATCTATTAAATCTGCCTGGGTGGATTCCATTTGATTTCAGCAAACTTCAGCTTCCCTCTCGATCCATAAGGAAGCCATCAATATCTACAAGCGTCCTAATCCAAGATAGAGCATGGGTGGGATTTGCACATGTCATTTATTCTTTTCAGTACACCCATGCAGTCCTCTTACAGGAACTTGATCATACCTTGGAACAATGGCTTGTACAGGAAACATAAAAACATCTTACATTAAGTAATTTTTAAAATATTTTTTCATAAAGTGGAAAAATCATTTCACAGAAGGCGCCAAGGGGAACTTGTGGCTCCTTTGGGTGTTTTCCTTATGATCTCTAATAAGGAATGCGCTAAGTATAGCAGAGGGTCCCGCCCATGTCTTGCTTCTAATAAGAGAAGTCATGTCTGTTAGAAAAAAGAAGGCAATACTCTTGCTCATTTAGAGTCTCAAGGACACACTGAAAAGGAACTCTTCCACAGCAGTAGAGATCCTGACATGAGGCCACCTCTGCCCATCCCCGCTTTCTGCCTCCGCACTAGACAATCCAAGTCTGATCTGTGGGTACAGACGCCGCACAGCTGAAGGCTGCCATCTTTCCCTCAGATGGATCACATCTAAGGGAATTTACAAAGAGAGCGAGACAATTTTTTTAGAAAGTCTCCTTTCCTAATTCTGGACAATAGGCTATTCTTTCCTTCCACCCAACCACCAACAGTCACCCACACTTTAGGAATGAACAAAGTAGAAAAAAATGAACAGACACACCAAAATGTCTCAGCCCTGCGTCAGAAAGGGATTTAAAGAATCAGAGCAAAACTCTCGCTATGCAGCAAACTTAATACGTGGAACTGGAGATAACTTCAGAAACTTTATTTTGTGGTTTTGAAAAAGGCTTAAAAGGGCATTGCATCTATGAAAAGGGAATGCTTTAAGGGAAAGAATGATTTAAGAAAACAACCTCATGTTTTATAATATAAAAATATCACAATAGATCTTTTCCATGCTTTTCAATTTTATCAAAATAAAAAATTTCTCCTCCCCGGCATATAATACTGAACAGATACAGTAATTGCATGCTATAGAAGAAAGGTAAACATGAAAACTTGAACACAGAAGATGTTAACAGTGATCTAGAGATGTTTACCATGAATTAAAAGAGTCATGATGAACTTATTCAGGAGACTGAATAAAGCGAGTTCCAGAGGGAGAAAGAGAGATGATACTGGAGAAACAAAGAAAAAATTACAAAATTTCCCGAGGCACAAGAGAGACATGAATCTTCAGGTCAGTTATGTAACTGTAAAACATTAATTTAAATGATCCATATGTAGAATAATGTCTTGTTGAAATTTCTGTATCCAGGTGGAAAACTGTGGTGGCTGCCAATCAAACTTTTCCTTGGAAACATTCAATTCCAGAATACAATGAAACAGCACTGTCAGAGTTTTGTAGCAAAAATCATTGTGGCCCAAGTATTGTATATCCAATGCAAAGATTACCCTTGTGCAAGAACAATAGAAAGGTGTTCTGAGAGATGGAAGGAATCAGAATGCAAATTACCAATGTGTTGTTCCTGAGAATATAAATCAATAAAATATTTGTAACTAACAGAGAAATGCAATACAATGAAGAACTTATGAATGACAAATAACGAAGAAAATATAAATGGCAGTGAGAAAGCCCATAAAATACAGAAATAAAGCCAAATAATTATTCCTATTACGATTGTAGGATTATTGAAAAATAGAAATAGAATGGCATAGTAAATAATATCTTTATTCCAGATTATTCCTACAAAAGCTAGGAGGTGGTGGTGGTATGGTGAAGATTGTTCATTGTCCACTAAAATCCATTCAGCCTTCCTGCCACAGAAACAAAGTTGAGGCGAGGCATGTGGTGGTCTCCATGGAAGACTATACTTCCCTTTTGTGGCTATGTGTGGCTATGTGACTATCTTCTTGTAAACAAAAAAGAGCAGAAGTGATATATTCCACTCCCAGGTCTGGAAGTAAAGACATTAGGAATGCTGTTTTGGATGTGGCTGTGACCCAGCCTTAAACATCAAGGTCGCCACAATGCCCAACTACATGGGAGACAATGTCTTGGAAGGAACGTGGGTTCCTCATTAAATGAGGAGCATGGCTGTTCTGCTGACCTGGACCATTTACATGTAAACTGTTATTTGAGTGAGAAATAAACTTTTCTTGAGCCATGGTGCCATGGGTTCTTTTTGTTATAACATATTAGCTTTATCCTGACTTACATAGGTCATGCGAGAGGAAGAAAAAGTATGCATAAAGTAATGCACAAAGCCACTTCATGTGGATAGAAGGTACAATCTAATCATATATGTTTTTCATCACTTGGATCATCTTATACCTATTGTTCTACAACCTAATTTTTACAATAAATATTTTTTGGCCATTCTTCCATGCTAATATATAGAGTTACACATTATTTGTAACTTTCAAATAGTACTCTGCAGTATGGTGGCTCCATGATGTATTTAATTTTACTTTCCTCTATTTGGGCATTGCATTTTGTCCTAATATTTGGCTATTTCAAATAATTCTATAGTGAAATATACACATGTGCAAGAATTTCTGTAGAATAGGCACTCTAGGAGTAGAATTTCTGGTTTAAGAGCTTGCAACTGCAAAACTGAGCTCTGGAGACTGAAAGTCAGAAGCAAGTGTTCTAAGCAGTCCTCCTTGAAGCCATTTGCCCTGCTGATATTTATGGCTGGTTGAGGTCTACAGTTTACCAGATTTTTCTCTCAGCTTGGTTGGGACCCTGTGGGTTCACTGGTTGACTCAGCCCTACTTCAGATCTCATTGGCTGCAGCTCCCTGAGTGAATGCTACTCCATCAGTGTACTGAGTGGGTTTCCCCTCAGCTTTTGTGGCAGGCCCATTTCATCTTGCTTTGGTGTCCTCCATGGCAAGCCTGGTGGTTATTAGTGTCCACATGCCCATGGACTTGAGAGTGGATTGAGAAGGCTAAGCCATCTTCTGGATAATGCTGTATTGTTACGGATACGAGGACCGGAAAGAACCCAAGCGGCACAAAGAGAGTTAGGAAGGTCAGCTTTATTACACTGGTGGGCTCAGCGGGATCTTTCCCAAATACTGAGCCCCTAGCAAGGTTTTGAGCAGGTTTTTATGGGTTGGGGACTTCCTGGAGTTAGGGAAGGGGTACCTGTCGTCTGGTGATTGGCTCGGGGTGTGGCTTGGAGGGGGTTATACAGAAGTGGGCTGGGGCTTAGGCTGGGGACTTCTCTCTCCGCTCGGGCCACCATGTTAGGTCAGTTTCTCCATCAGTATGACCAGATTGCATGGGTGACACCCTGAGGTAGGTTAGGAAGGAGCCAGGGAGGCACTCTGGATTTCTCAACAGGTGGGGTCAATAACTCCCCTTTAGACCTCATTATTACCCCAAATTACATAATATACCTCCCCTCTCTGAGCTAGTCCCAGAAATGGCAAAGCAGGACACTCATCTCATCGTTTTAAACAATCTCTCTCTCTCTCTCTCTCTGTCTCTCTCTGTCTCTTTTTCTCTCCCTCTCTCTCCCTCTTTCCCTCTCTTCTTCTCTCCCTCTCTCTCTCTCTCCCTCCCTCTCCTCCCAAAATCTCTCTGAACTGAGGCAGCAAGTTTGCTTTCATTTTCCCTGTGTAGCATCTTCTCCCTTCCTGACTCCTGCTAAGCCTTACCAGAGGTCAGGTAGATCACCTGTAGACTACTAGGAAAGGAATTTATGGACCAAGTTCTCAACCTTAGTTGTCATTATACTGAAGAAGGAGATGAAAGAATCTGAGAAACACTTAGCAAGACAATATCATTACTTGCCACACTATTGCCTGTTATATATTTCTGTTTTGACAAGCTTTACATTTCCTTAGCCTTTCATTTTAAACAAACATGAATGTTCTCCCAGGCAGATAGATGCTTAGGGAAGAAAAAGACAAAAGTCTTATATTTTGGAAAGGCAAAGAGAAAAGCACATTAAAAATTATATATATATGTGTGTGCATGTGCATATCTCTGATTTCATTTTGATAGTTCCTGCCAATGCACTCTAAAAATGTTTTCCCACTTTAGAGTCCTTTTTTTTTAAAGATTTTATTGGGGAAGGGGAACAGGACTTTATTGCGGAACAGTGTGTACTTCCA
The DNA here is from genome assembly GCF_057876585.1 of Rhinolophus sinicus. Taxonomy (NCBI): domain Eukaryota; kingdom Metazoa; phylum Chordata; class Mammalia; order Chiroptera; family Rhinolophidae; genus Rhinolophus; species Rhinolophus sinicus. The sequence continues at coordinate 136,040,824 of NC_142502.1, read as the reverse complement.
GGACTTTTTTTCCAAGTCAAGTTGTTGTCCTTTCAATCTTAGTTGTGGAGGGTGCCATTCAGCTTCAAGTTGTTGTCCTTTCAGTCTTAGTTGTGGAGGGCGCAGCTCAGCTCCAGGTCCAGTTGCTGCTGCTAGTTGCAGGGGGGCACAGCCATGGCCCTTGCGGGAGTCGAACTGGCAACATGTGGTTGAGAGGACGCGCTCCAACCAACTGAGCCATCCGGGAGCTCAGTGGCAGCTCAGCTCAAGGTGCTGTGTTCAATCTTAGTTGCAGGGGGCGGAGCCCACCATCCCTTGTGGGACTCGAGGAATTGAACTGGCAACCTGAGCCCACTGGCCCATGTAGGAATCGAACTGGTAGCCTTCGGAGTTAGGAGCATGGAGCTCTAACCACCTGAGCCACCGGGCTAGCCCTAGAGTCTTTTTAATAGTATATGAGTTATGTGTGTCTCTTTCTGTGCTCTTATCAAACCGTTGATATTACCTTTAAAAAAACACACAAAACTTTCTGTCATTCTGATAGAGAAAACTAACTTGTTTTCGTTTTCATTTCTTATCACTAGAAAGACTATCTTTTTGTGTTTATTTGCCATTTACATCTTTTCTGTTAGTTGCATGTGAATATCCTTTTCTAATTTCCTACTGGATTGTTTGATTCTTCTTATTGATTTAAATTTCTTATTGATTATGAAGTAAATGATGTTGGATCTGCCGTCAGTTTCTGGGTGTAGGCCAGGATTGTGTCTCGTGAGACTGAAGAATGGAAACAGGGACCGGGAGAGTCAAAAAGTTTTAAAAAGAGGATAGTTTATTGAAATCAAAGGGTCAGAGCTCCAGAGCGGGAGGGGGTCCCGAATAGGGGTGCCCAGTGACTGAGGCAAAAGCTCTTACTTTTATACCTTCCCTTACCTGTTTGGGGAAGGGGAGCTTGTGCCTTTTAATGAAATTCATATACCAGGTTTGTTCTGCTTGTCCATCCTGAAGGAATTAGCAAAATAACCCACTCTTATCTATCAGATCGGCTCCGTTTGTCAGGCCAAAAGGAATTTTATGATTAACTTCAAAGCGTTTTTACATTTTGTCCTGGAGCGATTCAAAGGAGACAAAGAGTGATTTCAATGTCAAGGAGTGATTTCAAAACCTGGAGTTCTAGGATATAGCTGTCTTTGTTTATTCCACCAGGGACCTCCCTGTCTACCTAATGATATGCTAACTAACTAGCCTGTCTCAATTATATGAAGAGGTTAAACATGTTAAACATTCAGAGTGGTGCCTAACTCATAACAAGTACTGAATATGGGTTGTGTTGGGGAAATATAATTACAACAAAATCTTCGTCCAACTCAGAAAACCTCTCCACAAAGGTAGTGAGGAAAACACACACACAAAAAACAGATTTATTGAAGAAGCATTAGACCAAAATGTGATGCACACCACAGGCAATCCACTAAGAGATTGCAAAAACAGAAAGAAATCTTGCCCACTTTTATAACCAATCAGAACAACACATTCCTTACATGTTCTCAAGGTAAACCATACCTAATCCTCTGGTAAGAGGAATGGAATGAATACCATTTGTCACACATAGTTCATCCTAGATTCACCAGGTGATTGTGGCGACTATCAGTGTTAACTAATTGGTTTTATGTCAGGGAAAAACTTGGAACAAGATACATATCAAATTTAGGCACTCAGCCTCCCAAGCACATTGGGAGATTGAGGTGCTACCTCCTCGATGTTTACATTTCAAAGAGATGGCTCCCAGGTTCTTGAGAAAAACAATCCTGGGTCACAAAGCTGACAAAAGGCCTATCTAGTTTTCAAAAAGATTTACATACATTTCAAAAGAGATACACAAGTGTCTTACAAGTATTTTAAAGTAAATGCTCTAAGGAAAAGGAGTGGAGGAAAATCTCTTCCCTAATTTTCAACAGGGAAAATTAAGCTTCTTAGTTTTAATTCATATTTGTCTTTACAGTTGCTGATAATGTTATCGTTGTTGTTATTTGTATGTGCTTTATGTATGAGGAATATTACCTTTTGGTTTACTATATACTCATTAAAAGCAAAGTAAAAGGCCGTCCCGGTGACTCAGGTGGTTGGAGCTCCGTTCTCCTAACTGCCGGTTCGATTCCCACGTGGGCCAGTGGGCTCTCAACCACAATGTTGCCAGTTCAACTCCTCAAGTCCTGCAAGGGATGGTGGGCAGCGCCCCCTGCAACTAAGATTGAACACGGCACCTGGAGCTGAGCTGCCGCTGAGCTCCCAGATGGCTCAGTTGGTTGGAGCAAGTCCTCTCAACCACAAGGTTGCCGGTTCGACTCCCACAAGGGATGGTGGGCTCCACCCCCTGCAACTAGCAGCAGCAACTGTACCTGGAGCTGAGCTGTGCCCTCCACAACTAAGACTGAAAGGATAACTTGACTTGGAAAAAAGTCCTGGAAGTACACACTGTTTCCCCATAAAGTCTGGTTCCAACCCTTTCCCAATGAAATCTTTAAAAAAAAAAAAAAAAAAAGCAAAGTGAAACAAAACAGAAACAGAATAAAAAAGTCCTAACACTGGCCTTGAAAGCCTTTCCGAATCTGGCCCCTGTTACCTTGCAGATCTTGCCTGGGATGACTCTCCCATGTTCTCCCTTCCAGCTACAGGGGAAGATGCATTAAGACTTCATTCTGGCCCTTGTCTCTGCCTAGACCACTGTCCCACAGATTTGTGCAGTTTTGTTACTTTCCACCTCTTAAGTTTTTTCTTAAATGCCATACTTTCTTATTGAAGATTAGCTTGACCACTATGTTTAAAATGATCTGGTCCCCTGACCCCGCCATTCTCATCTCAAACTCCCATTCCTTCTTGGCTTTATTTTTATCTGTAACACTTAATGCCTCTTAGTAGACTAGATATTGTACTATTTATTTTGTTTGTCTCCTCCTTCTCATTAGAAGGCAATGCCAGGGATGCACAAGATTTTGTCTATTTTGTTCACTGCTCTGTTTTCAGGGCTGAGTAAGCTCTCAATAATATTTGTGGAACGAGTGAAAATATTAATAAATATACATTTACATTTTAACTGGCTTTTTATTATGTACACAGGGTTTTCCCATAGAAACATTTTAATTATCATATAGCCAAATGTATGCATATTTTCTTTTACAGTGTCTGAGTTTTATGTCTTTCTTAGAAAAGTTTTTCTAAAATCGTAAGATTTCCCATTATATGTAATAAGGGCAGTAGTGGAAAAACTTAAAATCTGAATGGAATCTGATAATTCATTAATAGTAATGAACCAATGTTTTGGTAATTAGTTTTGACAAATGTACTGTGTTAATAGAAGATGTTAACAGTAAGGAATATTGAGTGAGGGTTTTACAGTTCACAAGAGTCCTCGGTATTATGTTGGCAACTTTAGTGTGAAGTTAAAATAAAAAAAAAATATCTTTTTACTGATGATGTTTACAGTTTTGATTTTAGTTTTCGATATTAAGACCATATGGGAATGACTTTTTGCTGTTCTTATTATATTGTGTGAGGTAGAGCACCTTTTTTCTTTTTCCTTAGGAACAGTCAGTTCCGGTGTGAAATGCTGCTATATAATATACAGTCAGTGTACTTTTTATCCCCCAAATATTTCAACTCTTCTCATATATTTATTCTTCCAGATTAATTTATTAATCAGGTCATTGAGTTCCATAGAAATTCCCATTGTGATTTTGATTGCAATTACATGTGTCAATAATATATAGTTTTGTAAAATTTTACTGCATTAAATTAATATATTTAATATCCCATATATATGCAAAGCTACTATAATCGATAATGAAAAGAAACAAAATGTGCAAAGTGCATGGACAGGAAAGTTAGGTGATGAGAAATCAAAAGACAAATGGCATACACAACTTACATAAAGGATTTCACGCTAAAGAATAATCAATAATGCAAATTAAGGTGAAAAGAGCCAGCATTGTTCTTTTTTTCAAGCGACAAGGATTAAAATGAGCAATAATGTTTGTTTCTAGCAAGGATATAGTGAAATAAGGTCTCATATATTGTTGGCAGAAAAGTAAATTTGGTAGAATCTTTCTGGAAAACAAATTGGTAATTTCTTTTAAATTCTCAACATTTTGAATACTCATTTATCAAATATATTTATTCCTAAGATTCATCAAGGGAAATAATTATAAAGTGTAAAAAATACCTCACAATATTGTTTTATAATAGGGAAAGTAGACTAATTTTACATGACTAAAATTTGACTAAATTTTGTCATATACTTGTATGTACAGTGAAATATATATATCTCCCCACCATGGTAAGCTGACCATAATATACTTAGCTAGAGTGCCATGAAATTTACTCATATATGAGGGAAAAGTATCAAATGTGGATTTTTTCATGGACAACAATAAGGACAGAGTTAAAAAGGCAAATTTGCCAATGTCTCTGGAATAGAATATCTTTCCCCCCCAGGGAAGCTGAATGACTGAAAGCCATCAAAGAGAGCTATTTGTCCTTAAGCAAATGGACAGAGTTAAGAAAGGCAATTGCAATTATTTGTGGCTTTTCTGAGAAACCTTGTAATTTCGATATGGAGCATAAATGGCCTATTTGCATCTATTGCTGCAGGTTTCCTTACATTGACACCATCTCCTCAGTGAATCCATCCAGGTCTATACCACTCTCATGTTCTGATTGCTCAGTCTTTCTTTTTAGTCAAGAGTTTTTCCCAGTGATACTGGGTTGACTATGAGAACTTCAGTCCCTTTCCAATGTACCATTATCAGGGGGATATCATTTTGGAGTAATAACTATTTGGTAACATTTAAGCACATGGGTATCAGAAAATAGAGAAGCAAAAAGTATAGAGGTAACAACAAGAGAAATGTTGGAACCCACTTCATACCCAGTATTCTGGTTGGACTAGAGATGACCAGAGATCAGTTTCCATGGGTAAGTTTGGCCAATCTTAGATAACGAGGTAGGTCTTTAAGTTGACTGACTGAGTAGTTTTCCTTGAAGTGTTCACCCAGGCACAACAACATGTATTATTAATTGTACAGACTCTGCATTGACTGCCTAAGAGGTAGTCAAGTACACATCTATTATACAGGACTTTGATCAAGGAGTTTATGCTTGTTTGGTTCTAAAATTTGAGTCATGTCATTTTCTATCTGGGTGATAATCAGGGAAACACTTCAGCTCACACATTTTTGTACATGAATTCTTATTTATAGTAGAAATCCTTTTATAATCTGGGGAAATACAAAATCTCAGACCCCTTTTATTGAATTAATATCTTGGACTCTTAAAGAAAAATGATCAACAGGGTTAGATGGTGAGTGAGTAGTAATGGTAGTTCAATTGTGTATGCTAAGCTTGGAAGGGTCATCTGATTACAAAGAAGAATATTCCTGGGGATACACACAGAGGGGGCATAATGTATTGTTTATGTAACACGTCAGTGCCAATTACTCTCTAGACTTAATTAGTCTCATTGTGGAGGACAAACACCTTAGGTGACATTAAATAGATCATGTACTGATTTCTAAATAGCTTCTTGACAAAATAACTGGACTATAACTATTCTTATCCCTGATGTTTCTTAAGTTCCTTTGAGGCTCTGGGAGATATCAATACCAGCAGTTAATTGAAGGGGACTAAGGTCCAATTAAGATGTGTCAAGGTTAATAACATTCCTTTGCTGAATATGTAAGGGAATGTGCTGATTAGTTTTGGGGTGAAGTGCAGTGCCATTTGAACTTCTGCGTATGGCTATAAGATTCTTACTAGAAAGATCTGGGGCTGGATGACAAATCTAGCAGTTGGGAAAGTTGGCAACCACTCTAGCAAAGGTGAATTAGGGAGTTCAGAGTCTTTACAGGAACAAAGACAATCAAGAGAGCAGTAGAAAAAACTGGGGAAGGGAATAGTCATCCTCTACCTTGAACCAACAGAAAGGAAAGAGTCAGGCAATAGAAGACAAAGTCCTTTGCCTTAAGCATGCATTTTGATTTAAAAGTCCATGGGTACAACTGTACAATCTACTCTTGTGGCAGCTCCTATTTCTTCTTTTTCAAGTGAGCTATAGAGTTTGACCTCCAGAGGGAACAGACACCCAGGTTTACGTTAGGAAACAAGAATCCATAATTGTATGACCTGTAGTTTAAGAGCAAGATTTACAGTTAAAAGTACTTGAAATGGTCCCTTTAAGGCAGACTTTTATATCTTATTCAATATATCCTCCCTCCTTATTTAGTATCATGCAGAAGTATGTCTGGGGATACTTGGAAGGCAGCTTACACCTCTTGGGCATATGACTGTGATATTAATTTTTGTTAGAATCACAAAAGGTCAGAATTGAGCAAGGTAAAATCTGTCAAATGTGGAGTCAATCTGAGCCTCACAGGTTTTTTTTTCTGTAATGATTACATACGGTGAGAGTTTAAGGGAACTTTAGGATGTAAATCATAGTTTCTTTAGAGTAGCATTAGAAATTTAGGACAAGAGAGATTAAACTCTTGGAAAATTTGACAGTTTTGTTTTAAAAATTATCACAGAGTAAAATTTACTTTTTTTGTTATAGTGTATAGTTTTATGAATCTTCGTGTATGTATAGATTCATGTAACCACCACCACAGTCAGAATGCAGAACAGTCCACTGCTCAAAAAAATTCCTTCAATGGTATCTCTTTATTGTCACATCCTTGATCCATTCTAAACCCTGGAAACCAATGTAGTTCTGTCTTTCCTTGTTTAACTTAGCATAATGTGTTTGAGATTTATCAAAGTTGTGTGTGTGTGTGTGTGTGTGTGTGTACGTGTGTGTGTATTAATAGTCCATTCCTTTTTATTGCTGAGTAGATTTCCATGATGAATGTACCAAAGTTGGTTTATCCATTCACCTGTTAAAGGGCATTTGGATTGTGTCCAGCTTTGGGCAATTATGAATAGAGTCACTATAAAATTTATTTACAGGGTTTGTGTTATTGGAAAGGTGATTCTTATTATAAAGTGACAAAGAACTTGGCTGAACTGTGTTCTTGTGTTTTGTGAAAAGTAGAATTTGCCAACGATGAACTTGGACATTTAGCAGAGGAGATTTCTAAGCGTTTTGAAGACATCGTAGTTTCTCCTGCTGCTTATAGTAAAATACCACAGGAGAGAGGTAAATTAAAGAAGACATTGTTAAGCAAAAAGGAACCAGAACTTTAAGATTTAGAAAATAATCAGCTTATTCGTATTGCAAAATATAAGAAAACACATTCTAGGGGCAAACATCAGGGGTGTGGCAGACAACCATTTGTTAAAGAGATTACACTTGTGACTCATGGATCTCCTCAACCATCTCAGGAGAAACCAGGAATAGAGAGCTGGTTATCTAGGGAAGGTTTGTGGAGAACATTTTTTTTTTTTTCCTGATGGCTTGGATCCCTGTGAATTGCTTTAAAGACTACCAAGGGTTTTGAGAATTTCATACCAGCAGAAATGCTACCAGTTTAGACTGAAAGAGACAGGATGAAATGAAGGAAGGCTGCTGGATTTCTGAGATTCTGCAGGACAGGCTGGTAGAGCTATTTGGCTGTGAACTTGCATTATCTTTGAAGAAATGGAAAGAATGATCCTGAAGGTGGTTTAGAAGTCAGTAGGGTGACTAGTATCACCATGGGTGCAGAAGGCACAAGCCTCAGGGGGTGAGGCTGTTTCCTCCTTGGTTCCTGAGGGCAGGGTCACCTCCCAGGTTTCAGAGAATGGGGGCCATTTACTGAGCCTCTGCTCAGGGCTGAAGATGTCAGGGCCACCGCAGTGGACCTGAAAGACAGAGTATTGGATCAAAGACAATTATTCTCAAACCTTGAAAGCTAATGAGATTTACCCTTCTAGGATTTAGAATTGCTTGGGACCTGTGGTCCCTTTCTTTTCACTAATTTCTCCCTTTGGGAATGAGAATGTTTATCCTATGCTTGTCCCACCATTGTATATTAGAGGTGGATAATTTGTTTCCTGGCATCACAGGTTTACAATAGGAGAGGAATTTTGCCTCAGAATGAATTGTGTTTCAAGTTTCACTCACACTTTATTTATATGAGATTTTTGACTTAGAGTTGACGCTAGAAGGGGTTAAGACTTTTGGGGCTCTTGGGATAGGGTGAAAGCATTTTCCTGTGAGAAGGATATGAATTTGGGGAGGGGGTAAAAAGGTGAAGTGTTATGGGCTGAATTACATCCCTCCCAATTTATGTATTGCAGTCCTAATCCCCAGTACCTCAGAATGTGACTGTATTTGGAGATAGGGTTTTTAAAGAGCTAATTAAGTTAAAATGAGATCATTAGGTGAACCTTTATTCTATATGACTGGTGTCCCTTTAATAGCAGGAAATTGGGACACAGGTATAAAGAGAGGGCCATGTGAAGATAGAGGGAGAAATGGTCATCTACAAGCCAAGAAGAGCGGTTTCTGAGAGAAAACAACTCTGCAGACACCTTGATCTCATACTTCCAGCCTCTGGAACTGTGAGAAAACAAATTCCTGTTGTTTAAGCCACCCCATTAAATTGGTCTGTTGTATTTTGTTATGGCAGTCCTAGAAAATGCATGCAGTAAGTTTTCATTACTCTAGAGTAAATACCCATGTGTGAGATTGGTGGGTTTAAATTGAGTATATTTTACTGTATAAGAAACTACCAAATTGATTTCCAGAGTGGTTTACCATTTTGCTTTCCCAACAATGTTGTATGAGAGGTCTAGTTGCTGTGTTTCTTGCTAACAATTGGCATTGTCAGTATTTTTTTTTAATTTAACCATTCTAGTAGATGTGTTATAGTGTCTCATCATGGTTATAATTTGTATTTCCCTAATGGTTAATGATGTTAAACATCTTTTCATGTGTTTATCTTTAGATCTCCCTCAAAAAAGTGTCCGTTTAGTATTTTTTACCAATTTTCAAATTGAGTTGTTTTTATATTGTTGGATTTTGAGAATTATTCATATATTCAGAATACAAGTCCTTTGTCAGATATATGATTTGGAAATATTTTATCCCAGTCTGTAGCTTGTTTTCATCCTCTTAATAGGGTCTTTTAAGCACAAAAGTTTTTTCTTTGATGAAGTCCAAATTATCAATTTTGTCTTTTATGGATTGTGCTTTTGTTTGGTGTCATGGAAGAACACTTTTCCTAACCCTACATCACAAAACTTTCTCCTAAAAGTTTCATAGCTTCCTATTTCACTTTTAGATCTATGGACCATTTTGAGTCAATTTTTGTATAAAGTGTGAGCACATAGAGACCTTCTCCTGCTTATTCAATGAAAGACTAATCTAAGCAGAGCTGTGAAAAGATTTTTCAGATGTAATTAAAGTTCTTAATCAGTTGATTTTGAACTAATAAAAAGGGAGAGTATCTTGGGTGGGCTTGACTTAATCAACTTGAAGCCTTTTCAAGAGGGATTCTAAGGCCCTTCATAGGAGATTCAGGAACTCCAGAATGCAGAGGGGAAAGAAAACTATAGAATCTTTCTACTTTCTGGGACCCTCACCATCATCTTGCATTGCTGATCTGCTAATTTACCTTCTTGGTTTGAAGCAGCTGCTGGGTCTATAATTGCTGTCCCCTCTTTCTGGCTCTTTCTTAAGCTTCTCTGATTTCTGGGCCAGTTGTGTGCCTTCAGCTCCCTGATAAAGGGCTCTGGTTTTTGCAGGATATTCTCATTACTAAGGTCACAGGCAACAAGAATGAACACTGGTTTCAGTCCATCTTAGTTGGGTTCCCCACTCACGCTCATTGGGTTCTACAATGTATGTCATCTTTCCTTCCTATTTGCCTGTGGGCTTCAGAGTTGCTTATCCGGCCTCTGCAATTACATAAGACAATTCCTTGCCCTGGTTCTGCTTCTCTGGATGAACCCTAATATAGTTATCTTTTTTCCATTAAATTGGTTTTGCACTTTTGTTGAAAATTAGAATCATAGATGATCTGTGGGACAAACCTTTTTCTCCCCTTGGGTAAAATGAGAGGCTGAAAAGCCGTCAAAAAGGACAGTTTGCCCTTGAGCAGATCGACAGAGTGATCAGGGAAGGCAATTTCAGTTACTGATGGGATTTCTAAGAAGCTGTGTTTTTTCAGCTTGAAAGCATACATGATGTGCTCAGATCTTTGTAATGGCTACCAATTTCCTTTCACGGCACCCTCACCTTAGGCAATGTCTCTACTATTTCCCTTGCAAAATTTCCTTAATATTATTACATGAAATAAGCATTTGGAAAACATTACCTTTAATTTAATACTTCAAAAGTGTTTTTATATGTGTGACTCGGTTAAAAAGAAACCTGAAAATAAATATACCAGCATTTGATAGTGAACATCACTGAATGCTAAGATTATGGTTAAGCCTTTTGGTCATTTTGCTTATTGGGACTTTCTAAATTTTCTTCAGTGAACATGGTGTTATGGATTGAATGTTTGTGCCCCCTTCCCCCACCCATTCCCCTCCCTCCCACAAATTCATATGTTGCAGCCCTAATCCCCAATGTGGCTGTATTTGGAGATGGGCTTCTAAAGAAGTTCATAAGGTTAAATAAGTCCATAAGGGTAGAGCTCTGATCTGATAGGATTACTGTCTTGATAAGAAGGGACACCAGGGAGCTTGTTCTCCTCTTTCAATCATATGAAGACAGAACAAGGAGGTGGCTGTTTGCGAGGCAGCACAGAGCTCTCACCAGAAACTGAATCCTGAGGGCCCTTGATCCTGGACTTCCCAGTCTCCAGATCTGTGAGAGAAGAAATTTCTATTGTTTAAGCCATCCAGCCTATAGTTTTGTTATGGCAGTTTGAGCAGATGAGGGCACATGGATTATTTTTGTAATACATATATAAAACAATAATACTGTAGTTAATTTATGAAAGAAAATAAGCCTGGCTTAAAAGACACTAAAAACAAAAGTGCAAGATCTTCTGATAATTATGTAAGTTTCTAGGCATTGCTAATTATATCTTGAATTCCTCAAAAGAAATATATCAGAAAAATGTTAAGTGGGGATGCTGAGAAATATATTATTTGAAGAGAGCTTGTGTTTCTTGGAGAGAGCACTTACAATTTCTTTTTATTGGAATTAGCCAGGAATAAAACTTAGGTAACTACTTTTACATTTGGTTAGAGAGTCCAGCTACAAAAGTTTTGCATGCTTACACAATCTCTGCCTTTTCATCTCTCTCTCTCTCTCTCTCTCTCTCTCTCTCTCTCTCTCTCTCTCTCTCTCTCTCTCACACACACACACACACACACAAACACACACAGTTGTTTTAATTTCCACACTAAGTTGATGTTACAACATAACATATTGTAAAACTAAAGCTATCTCCTCAATAACCTATATTAAATTACAATCAAATTTAATGGATAATATCACAGCGTTTCCATCTATTTGGCTTTATATATGATTACTTTTCAAATGATTTCTTTGACATCAGATGATATTGACTCGGTGCCCTCATCTTTCCTCAGCTACTGTAATTTTCTGTTTTCCAATGCTGGTGCTCAGTGGATTTTGAGAGAGAAAAGTCCTAAAGGCACGCTGACATACTCTAAAGCAAAGCAGATGGTTAGTGGCATGCTTATGATAGGTGTGTGTGCTCTCATTTCATCTTCCTTTGTAGACTTACTTTTTGCCTCTGAACGTTTCTGTGGATCTCCATTCCAATGTTTCACGTGTGGCAAAGACTCCTTCTAGAATGGGTTCATATCCTTATTCTCTCTCTGTCCCTCTCTCTTGCTCTCAAAATTCTTGCTTCTCCTCCCTTAAGTTCATTTAGATACTGTGGTGTGCAATGACCAACTTTTTGGTTTTTTTTTAACTGACAGAAAATTTAGTAATTAACTTGAAGTGAAATCACATTTTTTTTTTTTTTTTTAATCCAAAGTGATGTTCATTATACAGGAAGAATTTCCTAGAAGATATATTTAAAAAATTCATTTATGTCACTTGTCTAACATATACAGAGGGTGCCAAAAATATACACACATTTTGAGAAGGGAGAAAACTATTAAAATTGTAATACTCAATATAGACCCATAACAAAAGATGAATACAAGTCAAGTGTATACATTTTGTTGGCACCCTCGGGAAATGATCACCATATTATTTAAACAGAATTTCATGATGTTCCACCCAGAAAAAAATTCTTGGATTTGCTGTATTTCCCATGGTGGTTGGACTAAAGGTCATGATTGAGATCAAATGCTGCTAAATTTCTTTAATGGATGTAGGATGGGAAACAAACCTCTTACCTTAGGTAACCATATAATGAATTGCATTTGGTAGCATAATAATAAAGTTGAGGTTTGAGGTTTAATCTATTTGTGAATCAAAAAGAGTGTCATTCTCCTGCTATACAAACAAGGAATCACCTCTCTCACGAATGGTCTTCATAAAAAAGGTATTCTACAAACCTGAGTGTTCACAAGAAACTTAGGATGTCAGAACTGGCTGGTTCTTTACAGATTCCCTTATCCTATCTCCTCATTGTAGCTTATTTTATAGATAACAAAGAGACACTAAACCCCTTGACCAGGGCTATGCAGCTTGTTTTGCTTAATTCAGGAGTAGAACCGCAGGACCTCTTTATCCATAGAGTGGGGTGATACTGTCACTCCTGTGAATTTTAAAAAGTGCTTAATTTTAATAGCTGAACCAATTCTACTCTAAAAAATTCGACTCTGTTGGATATAGAAGGATTATTTAAATTGGCCAAATGATCTTATTTCGATTCTTCTGATTTAGTCTTTTTGAATTAATTCCAATCTCTTTCAGGTAAATATTCAACCTTTCAGATTTCTTCCTCCTCTCCCTGCTTCTCACCAGTAAATCATCTGGATTTTAGGGGGTGAAAGCAGCTCTGCCCAACTCCCGCTGTCCTCTCAGAACCTTTGTGTTCCTGTACTGGGGCTTATGGGAACTCCTGGATCCGTTGCAGGTCGCTTCAAAGTCAGGGGGAACCAGGACATTGTCTCAGGGGATCTACACAGGCCTCATCCCTCCACCCATGCCATGAGATGGGGTAAAAAACTGTATACAGTGCTTTCCCTGAAGGTTTAAGTTATTCCAAGCTATGTCCAGAAAAATGGGCCCCTGTACATGATGTCCCCACAGTTATTTCAGCGCTCCTATCATAACTCTATGTACCCTGTTGAGGATAACCTCCAGGAAGGTTTGTACTTGGTCACAATTCTCTGCCATTTCCTTTTCTCCTTTTTATATCTCCTGATCTGGAAAGCCGGACCCTTTTATTATAGCAAATGCTTTCCCTTACAGCATCTCCTGAGTTAAAAAACAAAAAAAACCCAAAAACCTTTTCTATATGTCAAAAACTGAAACCTACTTTTTCTTTTCTTCAAATTCCTGCTGTGATAATCGTCATCTCCCTGGGGGCTCTAGCATAACGAGGGGGATATTACGTATCAGGAAAAATCAAAGAAAAACAACTTAATGTATTTATAAAAATATCATTCCCACTCCAGTAATTTAGTCAGTTATTCCACTAACATTTATTGATTTTGTGCCACGTGTCAGATATTAGGAATGTAGGAGAAAAGACACAATGGCAGCAAAATGGGAGAGCAAATAACTCATGAAAATACTATACATTTATTGCCAAAATGGGATCTCATACAAAAGACGTTGATGATAGACAACATAAAGGTCAGATCGTCCTGATTTGTAGGACTGCACATATTGTTTAGGTCCATGTCAATCTAAAATATAAGAGAAAAAGACATTCATTCATTCATTCATTCATTCATTCCATAACTAGTTATTGAGTGCTGACTGTGTGGCAGGTATGGCGCATATAAAATGAAGGAGACAGACAAGGTCCCATGTCAGTGGGCTTGCATTCTAGAGGGGAAGTGGTAAACAAATCAAAAGGAAAGATAGATCCAGATATTGATAAGCACCACGAAGAAGGTGAAACGGGATGGTGTGCTACCTTTTGATATGGTGGGAAGAGATGAATGTTATTTAAGCGTGGTTTCATAATAACAAAATGACCAGAACATAAACGTGTATGTTTTTAAAAATATGTATGGGATGGGAAGAGTAAAATTCCAAAGGAATTTTTCACTTTCTGAGATTAACATTTATTTTGAAACTCTTAGATTTCCTTTTTTTTTTTTTTTTTTTAGGGATTCTATAAGGAAACCCACTGGCAAGTTTAGTAAAAAAACCTGAATCTCCAGTTTTTGTAATGGTGGGAAAATCTCCTCGTGGGAAAGGGCAACAATGCAGCTGATCCTTGTTCCTCTTGGGTAGTTTCTCTACATGAAACTCATTTCAGGAGGATGCTGATTCCCCTTTCCCCATCCTGCAAGGTGTGGGCATAAATACTTCCCTTAATTCTTTCTGAACCACTGAGAGGACCATGGTTAATAGTGTTTAAGATTGGAGAGAGATGAAGCAGGGGATTCAAAATAGAAAGTAACATGCAATAAAAACGTCTTGCTGTGTGATGTACCTGGATCCTGACTCAGTCTCACTATATCTTTGAAAGGGATGCTTTCCTGCCTAGCTACGAGGTGTCACTCCAGGTGGATTTCAGCCATCCATAGAAGGATAGCAGTAGCGCTTTATTCTGTGCTTCGGGGAGTGGCTTCAAAGCTGCACAGGCTTCATGAAGTACCAGACTAAGGCAGCAACAACAAGATGCTTATTAAAAAGTAGAAATCCCATCTCCTTCCATCCCTAGTGTGCTTTACAGATTCTGGTTTTCTGTCCCAGAACTTGCCTCTTTCTAGAGTAACTGACACTCCCTGAAGGGAACTCCTCAACTATCTGTAGAAGTGTTGCCTTATGTGGTTTCAAAGAAAAATCATATGAGAATCACCACAATTAAACTTTTTCACAAGATACATAAAGAACAATAGGGGGATTTGCCTGTAACCATGACTGAAAAATATTGTAGACACCCAATTAATTTTTACTTTATTTTTAAAAACTGAGATGTAACTAGTATACCATAAAATTCACTCTTTTAAAATGTATAATTTAGTGTTTTTTTAGGTTGTTCAAATTGTTGCACAACAATCACTGCTACCAAATTCCAGAGCATTTTCTTCAACCCCAAAGAAACTCCATATCGCTTAGCAGTCACTCTCCATTCCCCAATCCCACAGAACCCTGGCAAACGTTTGTCTACTTTCTGATTCCATGGAGTTACCTATCCTGCACATTGCAGCTAAATGGAGGTTGGAGGAGGTCATCAAGAGGATGTGACCCCCGGCTGACCTGTGATCTGGACTGGTACAATCGAAGGCTCCTCACCCCTCCTCTGTCCTTGGGATGTGTATTCTGCTTGTCTTCACCTTTCTAGAAGTAGCCCCAAGGATGTTGCAGCTCTGAGAGAGTAATGTGTTGTTGAGAGCATCTGGTCTATAAATGTGACTGGACCCAGTTGAGACCTCTATCTAAACTTTTAAGATTCTGGGATTCTGGCAGGTGAGGGTAAAGATCTTGTGTTGCAGCTGTCCAAGCCTTATTAGTAAGTTCCCTTGCTTATTATACCTGCCACCTACCAATCTGGAGTAGCCTGCTTTTTTTTCTCACTCTCTCTTTGCCCTTTGTGTATGGGGGACATTTTCAGATTTCACCCGAGAAATTCTGGAGGTTGCAAACCAACAATGGAATCATATAGTATGTGTCATTTTATGTCAGGCTTCTTTCACTTAGCATGTTTTCAAGTTTTATCCATGGTATAGCACGTTTCAGTGGCTTTTTATGGTTAAATAATATTCCATTTTATGGGTGTACATTTGTTTATCCAAAAAATGCATTCATCAACTAATGGGCATGTGGGTTGTTTTCTGTTATTTGCTATTATGAATAATGTTGCTATGAACATTCACGTGCGAGTTTTTGTGTGCACATTTGCTTTCAGTTTTCCGTGAAGGGAATTCCTGGGTTATATGCTAACTTTATGTTCAACTTTTTGAGAATTACCAAACTTTTCTAAAATGGCTGCACCATTTTGCATTCTTGCCAGCAGTGTGTGAGGGTTCCAATTTCTGCACATTTTTGCCAACACTTATTATTGTCCCTCTTTCTATTATAGGAATCTTTTTGGGTATAAATAGTATCTTGTGGGTTTTTTAAAAAATATTTTTATTAAAAATATAGCTAACATACAATATTATATTAGTTTCAGGAGTATACCATAGTTATTCACATTTATGTACTTAAAGAAGTGATCACCACGGTAAATGCAACAACCATCTGACACCTTACCATGCTATCACAATATTATTGACTATATTCCCTATCCTGTATGTTACATCCCCATGACTTATTTGTTTTACACCTGGAAATTTGGACCTCTTATTCCCTTTTACCTCCCCCTCCCTTTAAAAATTTTTCAATTACAGTTGACATGCAATATTATTTAATATTAATTTCAGGTATATAGCATAGTGATTAGACATTTATATAATTTAAGAAGTGATTCCCTTGACTAGTCTAGTGCCTACCTGGCATTACACATAGTTATTACCATATCATTGACTATATTCCTGATGCTTTACTTTACATCCTCCTGACTACTTTTTAACAAACAATTTGTACTTCTTAATCCCTTCCCCCTTTTCACTCACACCTTCCCATCTAGCAACCATCAAAATGTTTTCTGTATCTATGAGTTTGTTTCTGCTCTTTTTTGTTTACTTTGTTCTTTAGATTCCATATATAAGCAAAATCACATTGCATCTGACTTTCTCTGCCTGATACTGCACTCAGCACAGTGACTTCCAGGTTCATCCATGCTGCCACAGATGGCAAGAACCCATTCCCTTCCATGGCCAAGCAATATTCTGTTGAATATATGTACCACCTCCTCTTTATCCATTCTTCCATCGACAGACATCCAGGCTGCCTCTACATCTTGGCCATTGTAAACAATGCTGCAATAAACATATGGATGCACATGTCCCCTCAAAGTAGCAATTTGGGTTTCCTCAGATAAATGCCCAGAAGTGGGATTACTGGGTCCTTCTTTGTCTCTTGTTACAGCCTTTGTTTTAAAGTCGATTTTGTCTGTTACCCCAGCTTTTTTTTCTTTTTTCCATTTCATGAAATATCTTTTGCCATCTCTTTACTTTCCATCTCTGTGTGTCTTTCAATCTAAAGTGAGTCTCTTGTAGGTAGCATGTATAAGGATTTTATTTTCTGATCCATTCAGTTCTTCTATATCTTTTGATTGGAGCATTTAAGCCATTTGCATTGAAAGTAATTATCAATAAATATGTAACTATTGCCATTTTATTATTCATAATTTTGATTATTTTTCCCACTTAAATAAGTCCCTGTAACATTCCTTGTAATACTGGTATGGTGGGGATGAACTCCTTTAGCATTTTCTTGTCTGGGAAGCTCTTTATCTGTCCTTCAATTTTAAAAGATGCCTTGCTGGGTATAGTAGTCTTGGTTGTAGGTCCTTGCTTTCATCACATTGACTATTTTGTGACAATTCCTTTTGGTCTTGATAATCTTATGGATACTCTCTTATAAATGACTAGTTGCCTTTCTCTTGCTGCATTTAGAATTCTCTCTTTGTATTTAACCTTTGCCATTTTAATGATAATATGTCTTGGTGTGGGCCTGTTTGGGTTCATCTTGTTTGGGACTCTCTGCACTTCCTGCATTTGTATGTCTATTTCCTTTACCAGGTTAAGGAAGTTTTTTGCCATTATTTCTTCAAATATATTCTCAAATCTCTTGCTTTGTCTCTTTTCCTGGTACTTCTATGATGCAAATGTTGTTATGCTTGGTGTTGTCCCACTGGTCTCTTAAACCATCCCCATTTTTTTTTTTAATTATTCTTTTTTCTCTTTTTGCTGTTCTGATTGGGTGTTTTCTGCTACCTTGTCTTCCAAATAGCTGATTCAATTCTATGCTTCATGTAGTCTGCTGGTGATTCCTTCTTGTGCAATCTTCATTTCAGTTATTGTATTCTTCACTTCTGACTGGTTCTTTTTTATGGTTTCTATGTCCTTTTTTTATGCTTGCTGTCTCTATGTTGAAGTTCTCACTTAGTTCTTTGAGCATTCTTATAACCATCCTTTGAACTCTGTCTCTGGTAGGTTGTTTGCCTCCATTTCTTTTAGTTCTTTTCCTGGAGTTTTCTCCTGTTCTTTCATTTGGAACATATTTTTCTGTTTCCTCATTTTGGCTGCCTCTCTGTGTTTATTTCTATGTATTGGTAGATCTGCTATGTCTCCCAGTCTTGGTCAGGTGGCCTTATGCAATAGATGCCCTGTGGGGTCCTGGCACGGTCCCTCTGGCCACCTGCTCCAGGTGCTTCAAGAATAGCCATTGTGTGTGCCCTCCTGTTATAGTTGAGCCTTGATTGCTGTTTGCATATCAGTGGGTGGGATTGGCCCCCAGGCTGATTGGCTGTGGGGTCTGGCCACGTCCATAACTTATGTGCTTCTGTGGGGGTCACTTACACTACTGAGTGGGATTCGCCCCAGTAAGCTCTGGTAGCTGTTGAGACCACCCTTAGTGTTTGCCACTTATAGGGCTAATTGGATGGTGCTCTGCTTTGGTCTGAAGCCCACCTTTAAGTATGTTGGTTCTGGGGCCTCTTGGGAGGGTGTCTGGTGCAGACTTAGGTCATCCACTGCCTGTGACTAGCCAGTGGCTACCTGGTAGGAGCTGTACATCTATCTGCAGTTGTTTGCTGCTTGTGCTAAAGTTGGAGGCAGGTGAAAGAGGACACAGTGTAAACTGAGGATGGCACCACCAGTACCGAGCCTGGGGTAGCTCCGAAAAAAGCCAGGACACCTCAGGCCTGCTGCTACTTTTCAGCTCCCTTAAGCTTCAGCCATTGATAAAGCCATGTGCGGTACACAAGTTAAGTGAGGCTGGGTCTCAGAGAGTCATTAGAGTGGAAAGAGTTGTGGTCATTAGGTTAAGTAGACTCTGATTTGGTGCCAATGCTGAGCCTGGCATGACTTAGCAAAAGACTCAGAGCACATCGAGGCCAGTTGCTGCCCACCTGGGGCTTGGAGACTCCGATAGTTTTTCCAGAAAGAGTGCAATGTGGGCAGGGCTGGCTGCTCGCGACAAAGTGCCTCAGGTGTTGGGCAAGTTGGATAGAGTGAGATTCCAGTGAGTCAGCAGGATGGAGCAGCAGAGCTCACCAGACCAATCAGATTCAGATTTAGCTGGAGGGGGTGGGCTTAACACAGAAAAGATGGCACCCACCTGTCAGCTGCACTGAAGGAGGACCTCACAAAGGGAAATGGCAACTGTTTCCAGTTCTCCCCTCGAAGCCACACACCTTAGTCCATCCCCTGTAAGCCTCTGATGCCCACCGAGTCACCATCCCTCTGTTGGAACCCAGGGTGAGTGCCTGGGGCTGAGAGAGTTGTGCGTAGGCCATTTAAGAGAACGTCTGGCTTTCCCACAGCTTTCCGTCCCACCTTGATGGTCAGAATCTCCACGTTTTTTCACAGCCAGATGTTGTGGGGGTTCCTCTTCCTGGCTGGAGAAGACAGTGCAGGGCTGGGGTCTCTCACTCCTTTTGGGAAAACCTTTATGGCTGAGATATCCTTCTTGGTTCTCAACCGCCACATGGAGGTTTGGGGCCAGCTTGTTTCTCATCTCACCCCCACCCCACCAGTCTTGATATGGCTACTTCTTTATATCTTTAGTTATAAAACTTCTGTTCAGCCAGACTTCAGATGGTTCTCCAGGTTGATTGTTCTATAATGTAGCAGTAATTTTAGTGTGTTCACAGAAGAAAGCAGGCACAATGTTTATATACTCTCCATCTTGGATCTCAGAGTATCTTGTGGTTTTGATTTGCATTTCCCATGAGGAATGGGATGTTGTGCTTTTTAAAATGTGTTTATTGACCATTTTTATATCTTTGGAGAAATGTATGCTTGTATTCTTTGCCAATTTTTAAATTGGGTTATTTGTCTATAAATTGTTGAGTTGTAATAATTCTTTATATATTCTGATTACTAGACCCTAAACAGATAGTAATTTGCAAATGTTTCTCTCCTTCTTTGGGTTATTGTTTTACTTTTTAGACAGTGTCCTTTGAAGCACAAAAGATCTTAATTTTGATAATGTCCCATTTATCTACTTTTTTCCTTTGGTTGTTGGTGCTTTGCATGTCATATTTAAGAAATCATTATCTAATTTCAGTAACAAAGATTTACATTTATATTTTATTCTAAGAGTTTTTAAAGGATAAGGAATGGTGTCTTGGACAAAGAAAATGAAGAAGAAAATTCCAATCAGAGGGAATGGCAGGTGAAAAGTCACAGAGTTATAAGAGGTTTTGGTGATTTTTATGACACAGGTAGTTGGGGCATAGATACAATTTTCTCATGTAGTGTTTCATTTTTGTACAAGTTAGCATGTTTACTTTCTACCAGCAAAATCTGTATGTTTTATTTTATAATGTATTTTAAGAGGCCTAGGTGGACTGCTTTTTCTGAACACAGAGTATTATATATTAGCTTAAGGTTGCCTGCACCTGCATAGTTCTACCACATGTTTCCAATAATAATGCAGGAGAAAAAATACCCTAGAGGAAGAGCTCATTTAATTTTTATTGATCGTCTGATATCTTAAGAATTTCATCAAGCAAAGTGACAACATACATAGAACCTGTGCTGAACGTCTTAGCTGAGTGAACAAGAATGCATCAGCACAGTAAATAAAACATTGTTTTTCTTTTCTTGGCCTGCTTTGTACATCAAGGTTATTGTTAAAAAACACGAGTACTCTAGATGACTGGTTGTTAAAGCTGGCTGCACATTAGAAACATCTGGAGAGATTTTTGAAAATTTAGTTCCTTAGCTCCATTCCTAGTGAATTCTCGAGAAGGTCAAATTTGTTGTTGTTGTTTTTTAAACACATACCGTGATTTGGGGACCAGCACCCTAGAAGACATTGCCTTGCTCCACAGCCCTCCAGCTCTGTTGATGGCTTCAAACAAAGTTAATCAATACAAACAAGAATGGATAAATATTATTTTCTAGAAAGATACTATATTCTGACTGTGTAAGAAACATTATCTTAATCAATTAGCAAAGATACAAGAGAAGGAAATTTAAAGAGTTAATGAAGTAGGTGCATTTCATTCATTTGCCTGGAAAGAGAAAAGCCATGACCACAACATTGTCTGTAGAAATGAGTCTCTCAGAAGTCCATAAACTTATGGTGAATGCATTTAATGATCATAACTCAATAATGAAATCAGCCATAACACTGGGACTATTGACAAGATTAACAAAACATGCATTTGTTTTTGACTCTGAGCATATCACCATTTTATTGAATAGGCTGAAGTCAGTGGTGGAATTATCTGGAATTAGTTTTATTTATCTCCTATCACTGCCTTCAGACATTCTCTGATAAATTTCCCTTCTCCACCCCAGGGCAAAATCTATAGTAGAAGTCTTAGCTCTTCAGTCACTATTAAGGACATAGAAAGTCCACTTGTCATGCAGTTCAACGATTCTCTCTTCCCCGCTTGAACTGACCTGTGACCTTGAGAACTTGAGGTGGTGGGGTGGAATGGAGGACAGGGAGGAAAGCTTGGTCAGTTTTATCCTTACTAGTTGTTCTTCCTTCTAGCTTCTCCAAGGTAAGGGTAGGGGGTCAAGGAATGCTAGGTAAATTGGCAAATATTTTAATGTTTTAGCCATTTATTATATAATGAAAAAAAAAGGCATGAGGAAAATTACACCTATGTACCAACTACCAAGCTTCAGAAATATAGCATTACCAGTATAGACCCATAAGCCCTCATTTGAAACGCTTGGGGTAAAATATGTTTTACATTTCAGAATAATTTAAATTTTGGAAAGGCTAATGCTGTCTATATACCATATATTATGTAATACTTCCAGTGAGGTCTGCGGCCATACCTCTAGTTAAATACATTAATATTTCTACAACCTGAATATATAGTTTTTTAGACTAAATGAGATAACTTTAAACTATAAATTCTCATGTCAGGTCAGGACAGGCCAAGTTTTTTTTTTTTTCCCCCTCCAAATGAGTTTTGGAATTTTGCCATTGCAATAGGGGCTATATAAGGAAAGCACTCTGTGAATCCATTCCTAGTCACCTTTCTCTTTGCTGCTACCAGCGATAGCTATGTCCCTGAATTAGGAATTTATAATTCTCAGGCCTTCCTTTACAATTTCACTATGTATGTTTATCTTCTATATATACTGTTTTATGTTTTAATAATTTGAGAAATAGATTCTCACAGGATAAGTGTTATTGAAACCTGGAAATTGATTTCCCCTTTATGTCCAGGGTCTACATGCAGGCTCTTTAGTTAGTGAGTTTGTTCTGCTTTCATTTCCCCCAGTTTTATTGAGATGTAATTGCTATATAACATTGTATTAGTTTTAGGTGTACAACATAATGATTTGATACATGTCTATATTATGAAATGATTAGCACCCTAAATTTAGTTAACATCTATCTCCTCACACAGTTATAATTTTTTTTTTCTTAAGACAAGAACTTTTAAAATTTACTCTCTTAGCAACTTTCAAATATACAATACAGATTGTTAACTGTTGTCACGATGCTGTACGTTACATCCCTGGAACTGATTATAACTGGAAGTTTATACCTTTTGATCACTTTCGCTCATTTCCCCTATCCCCATCTCCTCGCCTGTGGTAACCACCAATCTGTTCTCTGTTCCTATGAGCATGGCCTTTTGAGTTCCTACATGTGTGATCATACAGCATTTGTCTTGCTCTGTCTGTCTTATTTCACTTAGCATCGTGCCCTTGAGATTCTTTAGTTTTGTGGAGCATATTTGTGGGGATGCTTCAGACACCCTCCATGAGGAACTAACTTCTCTGCATTCTTCTGTTTCAAGGGAGATGCATTCTCTGACCTCATGCACTCACACCTTCTTACCCCTGATCTGCATCATTCTGCATATATAATGTGGTTTTCTTATTTTTAATAATTTTGAGGGGTTAAAATGACACCAGTCTTATTCAGCTAATACTAGAAGTGGCTTATTTATTCACTAATATTTATTGAGTCAACCAAGTTAACTGTTTCCTGTTTGGATGGCTGAAGAAGAGAATAGATACTTGGCTAAAGTTAAAATTATCCAGATAATATTTAAAACATCCCCTTTCCTCATAATTCTCATGTCATATTTATTGAGGTGTAGTTTACAGACAGTCAAACTTATCTTTTTAAAAATGTATAGTTATATGAATCTTGGAAAATAGACATGTAATCACCACCATCTTCAAGAAATAGAAATGTCCATCATCTTAAAAAGTTCCCTCATGTCCCTGAATAGTTAATCCCTTCCCACACTCCCAGGCTCTGCCAACCACTGATTTTATTTCTGTCTCTGTAGTTTGCCTTTCCTAGAGTGTCATATGAAGGGAATTATTCACTGTGTAGACTTTTTGTCTGTCTTCTTTCTTTCAGCATGATGCTTTTGAGGTTCATCCATGTTAATGATGTATCATGGTTTCTTTTTATTACTGAGTAGTAGTATTGCACTAGTATATTCACCCATTTACCAGTTGATGGTCATTTGGGTTATATCTGGTTTGGGGCAATTATGAATAAATATTCTAGAAATAGTGGTGTGTAAGTCTTTGTATAAACATGTATTTTCATCTTGCATGAGTAGTACTTAGTAGTATTAGAATTCTACTTGCTTCACATCTTCATCAGTACTTGGTATTATGAATTAAAAAATTGTAGCCATTTTTATGGATTTGTAGTGCTATTTTATTTTTAATTTGCCTTTCTCTAATGACAAAATATGTTGAAAATCATTAGTGAAATGTCTGTTTAAACCTTTTGTGCATTTTTAAAAATTGAAGTTTTCTTTTTATATTTTTGGTGGTCACCACTTTTTTCCCCAATCTTCTACCAAAAGTGAAATGGTTCTTGTGTTGCATGTGTCTTTGGAAAGAACCTTTGGAATTCAGTTTCCTTGGTTGCCTTAAAACTTCAGCTTTCTAATAGGCTCAACAACAGTTATAATTTTGTAGACTATCTGGATTTTTCTCATTGTAAGAGTAGGAATGATGTACTATTGTGGCTTTTACATCCAAAGTAGAAGTGGCACCATCTCATATAATATTTGTTTTTAGTAACCAGCTTAGTTTTAAAACCTAACATTCTAAGGTAATTATATATATATAATTTAGCAGGTGTCTTCAAATAGTATGTTTTAACAATTAAAAGTGGTACCTATGACATAATGCTTATAAAAGTAATTGTTGATCATACAATTAGAAATTTGAAGCATACCTCCATGCATCAAATTCTATTTTAAAATCAGCTTTCAGGACCATAAACTCTAACATCATCAATATAAATGAATAAAATTGGCAAGTTGTAAAATGTTAGCGAGTTGTGGAAAGTATGTCAGATTATAGAGTTTATGCTTCAGGTAAAAATATTTAAATTATTTTAAAAAAATATTATAGGGCAACAAAACATGCATGTTGGTCAAATTTGGCCTAATGGCCACGAGCTTTCTATTTCTGATATACACAATATATTTTTAAAGGAATTCAAAATTTTGCCTCTTTCAATTTATTGTACCATGTCTTTTTTTTTATTTTTTTTATTAATACAGCATTGAGGTATTTCCAGATTCTACGAATGAGAAGCAATCTCTTTTATTCATTTATGTAGTCATTTAATACATATTGAACATCTGCTCTCTACAATACTAAAGCTTAGAAATTAAACTATAACAGTAGGAAAATAGTTGATATGGAAAAGCTATTGCAGCATTTCTCCTGAGGAAGTTGGAGAAAATATCTTGATGGGTCAGGTGAAAGAGAGAGTATTCTCTTTCTAACTCTGGGTCCATCTATTTTTCAGTGTTGATCTTCTACATATATAGTGTTGTAATTCTTTTTCTATTTTTTAGTAAATGTCTTGTGTATATGTATATAGGCATTATTCTAGGATTACTTTGGAGAAATTAAAGAGGTCTGTGTTCTATTTAGAATGGGTAGAATATTTTTGAAATACCTCCCAACTTAGGTCCTCTGGTGAGTAAACCAATCTCTTTTCTCTATTTTGTCCCCATTAAGGCTGAACCTAGGCAGATAACAAATATGCCAGAGAGAAAATAGGAAGACTAAGACTAACTCATTCTTTCTTGGAAGAGAGATAAATTTGAGGGAGAGATGTAGATGTAGAATTAAGATCAATTTTTAAAATTTCCTCATTAGGGGCTTAAAATTTGGCGGGAGACAACTTTAATCTCAGAAGGTTATGGAAATATTTCTAGTGGGCATAGGTAGAGGCTGCAAGCTTTCCTGAGAAGCCAAGCTCACAGACATTTCCACCATGATACTGGACAGTAAGGCATCATCTTCTGTGGGAGGTGTTGACAGTCCTGGTGGCCCATCAGAGCATGGAATCCAAATGAAGAGTAACTATGCACAGGAACTTTGAGATTGGAGGCAAATGTTCAGAGTTACAGACTTCAAGCCCTAATTACCAAATAGGTCCAGTTGCCTCTTGTAGTCACCTATAAGACAATGTCAGTCCATGAAGTTGGCAGCAGAGATTAGGCAGGAAATAAAACATTAAATGCATCTGAGTCCCCTTTTCCACCATCCTCCCCTCTGCTCTGAGGACTGATTTCCCACTCATATTCAGACATCATCTTGGAGGAGAGACATGGGAAGGGTAAAATCTGAACATTTTTATAGCTACAAAATAGGACTTGATTCCAGATTCTATCAATGAAGACAGAAATGTATATATATGCATTTGAGGTTGGAGTGGGGAGGAGAGAGAGGTGTGCATCAAATTCCCGCCCCCCCCCCAAGGGCGATAAGGAAAAAGAGATACATTGTTACCCATTTATTTTTAATTAAAATGTACAAATGCTCTAAGCTTATTAGAGATAATTTAGAAAGTACAATGTGGCACAGACTAAGTTACTTACCATCTTTCTACTTCTCTACAGCCTAATGGAATCCTTATTTTGTCTGCTCTTTGTTCTTAGTTTTCAGCAACTTAAAGGACTTGTAACACACACACACACACACACACACACACACTCATGAAGATTTATTGCAGAGAAACGATACAAAGCAGCAGGGACAAGAAGGCATAAATCTACACTATTGAAGTCCAGAAAATCCATACACAGATTCCAGAATCCTCTCTCAGTCTTGAGGTTGTAGCTCATCTCCAGCTCACAGACAACTGAAATATTTTGATCTCAGGGAAATCACAGTCTCATTCAAGTAGGAATCTTCTATACTACTCTGGTCCCATAATTTATACTATGGGGCCAGGTTCAACAGCAGAAACCAAGACAGCATAACAGAAACCAGGTGCAAACCATTCATCTGTACATTTTTTTTTTTTATAAGAAATATCGACAAGCTGTTAGCAAGACTTCTCTCCTGTTATGTTTTGGAAAACAACATTAGCACAAAACCAATGAATCCCTAGTTAGTCTATGCTATGCTATGCTATGCTATTCTACCCTGCCCTACCCTACCTGACCTTATTCTCCCTTCCCCTCCCCTCCCCTCTCTTTTCCTCCCCTCTTCTCCTATTCCATTCTATTCTAGTTTGGCCAAGAATCCTGTAGCATGGCTCTAGGCATCCATGGAAATAAACACAGGGTTTCAGTAGATGAGTTGAAAGTTACACTGCACTTACACACTATGAATTGGTGTTTTTCATCAACTTTGGAAAATTCTGAATCATTATGTCATCATATGTTGCTTATTGCCCATTTTATCTCTTCTTCTTTCTGACACTGTAATTCTATATGTTAGACCTTTCCCTTATATTCCATGTGTTATGTTTTCTTTTCCTGTATTTTTCTGTCTGCACTTTAGCTTTGCAATTACACACACACACACACACACACACACACACACACACACACAATTAAATGGCTATTTCCTCATTCATATATCCTTGTATTGTTTCTTCTAGTGGGTCTTATCTGCTGTCATACCCATCTATTAAGTTCTCAATTTCATTTTTTACTCACAGAATTCTAATTTGATTTTCAATTTAAATTCTTCATATTGTCAACTTTTCCATTATTGAACATATTGATCAAAGTTACTATTAAATACCTGTTATGCCAATAATTGAGTCATTCATGAATCTGTTTCTATTGTCTATTTTTTGTTTTCATTTTTGTAATTTTTGGTTGAATGTCAGGCATTGTATATGAAAAATTGTAGAGGCTCTGAATGATAATATCTTCCTCTAGAGAGGGTCTTCTTTTTCTCTCACAGGTAGATAGAAAGGGTATGGGTTACATAATTCTAATCAGATCTTGAACTGACTCAAAGCTGAGTTTCAGGTTTCATAATTTTGCTTCTGCTCTTATTCTCTAGTCCCCCAGAATTTTCAGTTGCACTCTTCCTCTTTGGTGGTTTCTGAAATCCAATTTTTATCTCCTCAGATCTGAGATGCAACTTCTGAAAAGTTTTCTCTGTTATTGAACAGCTTGCTTCTTAGTCTCTTTCCATGTTAATTTGAAGAACTCTAACATTGGAAAAAGAAACCACCAAATTTCAGGGTGACGGCTGAGAGATTACTTTTTTATTAGGATCTTGGCCTCTGAAGTCTTGGTTGTCTTATCAGCCATAACTCCTTCTTTTATTTTCCAGTTCTGTAAAATTGACAAAAATTCTGAGTCGATGTCTTGTAACCATAGCTTTATTCATTCATTGATTCTCCTTATTTTTTGCTACTAAGAACCTGCAAAATCCTAAAGGAGGAGAGGAATGATAAACAAATTTATCCAACCTTTCTCAACAGGAACATAGGTTTGCCTTTTGGAACTCCAACAGGCAGTTGGATAGCAAAAGCAGAAATAAATTAAATGCTTTCCTTAAGCTATTTCTCACTTACCAAAAAGAGGTCGGAATTTGGGTGGAAGAAATAGGGAAACTGCTAGGTTAAATTTAGACAAAGTTTTAAAATTTCATCTTTCCCTGCCTCAAAGATGAGTATTTTGAATTTATAATGCACTAAACATAATTGTTATAATGTAGTATGTGCTAGTTTCTTATAATAAAGGTGGTGCATACTATGTAAAAAGTGGATAACACATAAAATTTTATGGGAGAAAAATGTCTCACAGAGAACATCCCTATCAGAGATATCTAATGTTAGCATGTTAGTATGTATACCTATATTCATTTTGCTTTGCATGATGTTTTCACATTGTTGAAATTATACCCTATATACTTATTTTAAAGCATGCTTGATACCAATTAATATTTTTCAATAGGTAAGATTATGAAATGTTGTAGGATACATGTTATTGGTGTTTTTCTAGTTTAAAATATCCATAACAAATCAGGTACTCATTAATGACTTTTAAATAAGCAGAAATATTTATTTAATACTTTGGTTATAAAAATGGCCACTATTCTGCATCTTTTCATTTAGTGATTGTTTTAGTACTCTGACCCAGTGGAGACTATTTCAGCGAGTGTTAGTAAGTGCTCAGTGATTAAGCATAAGACAGAGAGTGAGCTTGAACTGTGGGATGGTGGCTGTGGCTAAATAAATTATTGTCTAATATCTTAAAGGAGAAAAACACAACTATTTCAGAGACTAACAGAACCATTTTACCCTTGATTTAACGTTAAGAAAATGAATGTATGTTAAAGAATTATTGAAATAAAGCCTTAAAAATGAACAGTATTTAAATTTAATTTAGAATTAAGTATGGGTATGATATGTATTTTCTAAATCAATGGAGAAAATGCAAGAAAATTTAAATAAATAAAAGGTAAAAAATAGCAAGGAAGTATTAAAGATATCAGACATGGGACCAAATATAACAATAAGTAAAAACATAATAGGAAACACTCATTTATTAAAACTCAAAATCTCTGCTCAAAAACCAAAATCTAACTGTGTTTCACACAAAAAAGAATACATATAAAACAAAATGATACAGATTATTTATCATAACGCTTCATAAATGCTTGTCAAATGTAAGTTTGGTAAATGTAAGCAATATTATTCAAACATGTAAAATAAAATTTTCAGAAAAGTTGTTAAACAGGATCATGAATACTTTTTATAATAAAAAAGTAAAATTCATAATATATGAAGCATCATGAACTTTTATTCCCCAAATAAGATCACATGGAAACAGAGAAAACAAAAATGTGCATTCAAGGATAATTTGACAGAAATGCAATAACTGGGGATGCTCTAAACCTCTTTCTGAGTCATTACCAAATAAGGTAGACAAAGATAAATCTGGATGTAGCGTATATAAGTAATGCTGGATGCTAGAATACAATTAAACAATGTCTTCAAATTATTTCTAATGTATACTTGCCTATCCAGCCAAACTACAATCAAATGGTAAAACACAGTCATTTTCAGATATTTAAGCACTCACCACATTTTCCTTTCAGGCTTTTTTCCCCCTCAGTAAGTTACTAATGTATGAGTTTCCATAAAATGACAGAGAAATCTAATAGAATTCACTTAAATACATCTAACTATGGACTCTACAAAGAGAGGATGTATTTTTTGAGCTTCTGTGTGGCATATTTAGGAAAAAAAATAACTATTTTGGGGTTACAAAGAAGCTCTTTAAAATATTCCCCTATCAGAAATAATAAAAGCTACATTTTCTGACCATAATAAAATAAAATTACAAGTAATGAAGGAGTGCTAACACTTATTAATTTTAATATTGGAGAAAGGACAGTAGTGGAATGGATGAGAAATGTCAACTTGTACTTAGAAGACAGAATGTGGCTACAGAGTGGAAACTGTCTGGGCAAAGAAGAGGGAAGCTGAAATCATAAGACTTGATGAAAGAGGAAAATGAAGAGATGCTTAATGATTTGTCCAGAAAAATTTAGGAAAGACTCAAGCATGCTGCAATGGGGTAGAAAGTTTCGTACTGAATACCCGTTGATAGGCTGAAAGTCTACGGAGTAATGACAGTGGTTTCATGTCCACACAACAGCCAGTAGCCACTCACTTACTGCCTGATCACTGCCTCAAGACAATAAATCTTGTTCTAAAGAGAAATAAGGCCAGAGACTCTCTACACTCAAGGACACTGGGAATGGGAAGAACAGAAGACTGATAATACACTAAAAGCAGGAGAGGTGTGCATTGGTGAGTTCTGTCGTGTCCTTCTCCTCTTCTTCCCACCCCAGTCTCCAGAATGTACACAGTCAGGGTCAAAGCTGCCTTTTGCTCCTCATGCAGGAGAGTGGAGGATTATCCTTTGGAAAAACTGAACAGCCCCAGAGAAAGGGCCTAAGAGTCTCTCAATGAAAGACCCGGAATATTGTCTCATTGCATTATAGTGACCACCACTCAATACGCCTGCCTCTGCCCACAGAGCTTCTGATCAGTTTTTATTGACTCATTCATAGATGATGAGACATTCAAAGAATACCAGATGTTTGATGAGTACGTTTTAACATTAAAGATGGAGAAAACAAAACAAAACAAAACAAAACAAAACAAAACAAAACAAAACAAAACAAAAAAGCACAAAAAACGGAAAATGACCTTTTGGGGAAATAAAAGAGAGATCAGAGCAGAAGAAAACTATGCTGCCCTTTCAAAATATGAAATAGTTATTAATATGCTTGGACAGATGGGAGAAAAAAAATTATGTGGTAAAACATTGTATTCATGAGCAAATGGAAGGTGTTATATGCAGAACATAGGGAAGTCTCAGCAATTTCAAGTAGAGCAACCCCACAATGTAATTGAATGTTTGAGAGATAAAATGAAGAACTCTCTTAGAAATAAGAATGCAATAATATTCACAACAGGTGGAAAAGATAAACTTTGTGAATCAATGCATAAAATCCACCACTCAAATAATAGACAGTTTAAGAGACAGATAAGAAAACAGAGAAGAAGTAATATGAGGAAAAGTCCCAGAAATGAAGGAGCCAAGTCTTCAGACAGTAAGAACCCATGTGTCCACTTTAATGAATGAAAAAAGCTCACCCTAAGTCATATCGTTGTGACACTTTAGAACACCAGGGTAAAAAGCAGAATTTTACGTTTCTTCTGAAAAGAGGAAAGTCACCTATAAATAAACGGTAATCATCACATGATACTGGAATTTTCAAAAATACAACTGAATGCTAGAAGACTATAGAGCAAAGCCTTCACATTTGAATGAAAAATTATTTTTAGTGGATAATTGTATATACCCAGACAAACTACTAATCCAGTGGTAAAATGTGAGAGTACTAAAAACATTTATCTCTCATGTACTCTTTTCCAGAAGCTATTGAATTTTTTTTAACAAAATGATGGGGGAAAACAAGACAGAGGAAGGCAGGTGATAAGAAACAGGGCATTAATCACAGAGGAGTAATTGAAGGAAGTCCGCCAATAAAAACTGAGCACCAGCCCAAAAGAAGTGAGTCACGGGTCTCTATTTAAGCATTTGGAAAAATTATTGGCAGATCAATGGGTACTTTTTTTAAATTAGTGAAAAGCACAAAGAAAACTACACAAATGAAAACAAAACAAAACAGTTTTTTCATTGTGTTAGAAGATAAGCATAATCGCAGACTACTTTGTCTCATATGTTATAAATAACATAAAACCATAAACTCTTTATTTCACCAACTAATTTTGCTAAAATTATGTTGAGAGCTTAGAGGAAGGGAAAGTTGGAGGATGTGTAAGATTAATTGCCGTAACTAGAAATTTATAAATAATGTCTACATTTTTGGTAAATTGAGGAATAACAATATAAACAATTATGTAAGAATGTGGAGATAAATAGCAGAAAAACATAGCTAAGAAAGTAGGAATGGGACTAAACAAAATGGTTGGTCAGAATACTGCTTTATTTCATTAGAATCCTTTTAGTAACTTTTTTCTATATTTCAATTACACACATACATTATTTGATAAAGATAAAAAAATAACTTGAAAGAGGGAAATGAATAAAACCTGTTTTAGAGCATTGAAGAAGGTAGAAACTTCCTAAATCATTGTATGAAGGTAACATTTCTGTTAAAAATTAAAGATGGTAATGCAAAACTGAAAATTGCACATAAATTTCAGCTATAAATGTGAGTGTTCTAAGTAAAATAGTAAGAAATAAAATTCATAAGGTAATAAACAATGACCAATCTGACTTTAGTTAGGAAGAAAGGAAGGATTACATTGTGAAAAACAACAAAAGTACACAGGTTCTTCTTAGTAGACACTGGATAAAATTAAATACCATTGTTGATTAAGCAGAAAATATTGGTATACGAAAGAATATTTTACTCATGACAAAAACATCTGAAATAATCACTCAGTATCATCTTTAACAATGATACACCAGAAAAAGTACCTAAAATTAGGCAAAGATAGCTATAATTATCTCTGTTATTCTGGACATTTCAAGCAAAACAATAAGGCAAAGAAAGACACACATGGTATAGATATTAGGAAGATAACAAATTATTTTATCTTCAAATAACATAGTTGTCTACCTGGAAAACATCAAAATAAGTTGAAAAGCGATTAGAATTTCTAATAGGGTTTATAAATGTGATTTGGTATAAAATAAATATACAAAAGCTAAAAACTTTTTATACCAGTAAAATCTTATTAGAAATTATAATTAAATTATAATAGAAATTATAATTAAATTATAATAGAAATTATAACCTTATTATAAATTATAAATTATAATGAATGTAGACTATCCTAATTGCAATAGCAAAATTAAAAAAAATACTTAAGAATAAGTTTAAATATGGAGGAACTATTTAAAGAGGTCTGCCAACTTTTTCTGGAGGATTGGGTCTGGTTGTATTTGACAACAAAAACAAAACAAAGTAACAGTAACTTAAAACAGCAGTTCTCAAACTTTTTGGCTTCAGTACCTTTTTGTCAGTTGTCATACAAGGATTCTGGAATAAAGGTGAAGCATACTGTCCTACTTTTCTAGCGCTCCTGTAACGAACACAAACTAGACAGCTGAAAACATTAGATATTTATTCTCTCAGTTTTGGAGGCCTGAAGTCTGAAATCGAAGTGTCTGTAGGACCTCATTCCCTCTGAAAGCTGCTGGGAGGTTTCATTACTTGTCTCTTCCAGCTTCTGTTGGCCCTAGATGTTATTTGGCTTGTGGCCCTATCCTTCCAATCTCGGCCTTCCTGGTCACATTTCCTTCTTTCTCAGTGTGTCTCTCTCATAAACACACAGTGATGATTTTAGAGCCACCTAGATTATTGAAAGTAATCTCCTCATCTCAAGATTCTTAACTGAAGTATATTTGCAAAGATCCTTTTTGCAAATAAGTACCATTTGCAAATTTGGGGATTAGGCTTGATATCTTTGGGTGGTGACTACACACAAATATACCATACAACCAACTATAAACACCTGTTGAAAAATTGGGAAATACACAAAATTTTAAAGAAACTATAATATATCCAGAACATACCACAACTCAGACACCCTATAGAGATACAGATTTGCTTTGCACTATTTTTTTAACCTAGTTGAGTACTTAAATAGAGAGGAAAATAATGTTTAAAACATTCATACCATCTTAATATATACATTTTATGTGATCAAAATTAGAATAGCAATGTCATATTTTTTGGAGGGGAGCCCATCACATGGAACTTGGCAATTTTTTTTCTAAATTTAGTCTAAAGAAATAAATGCAAACACCCAAAGCAATTTGAAAAGATAATTAGAGGGTACTTTCTCCACTACATATTAAAACATATTTTAAAGTCAAAATAATTTTAAAAATGCTATGCTAGGGATGGATGGGTCAATCTTAATGGAACCTAATAGGAAATCCAGAAACAGATTACACACACACACACACACACACACACACACACACGCACGCACACACACCCCTACACTCACATATATTTTGTTTTCCTGTTGCTGCCCTAACAAACTATCAGAACTATTAAACACATTTGGTGGCTTAAAACAATACAAATTCATTATCTTAAAGTTCAGGAAGCCAGGCCTTTGAGATGGGTCTAGAGGGCTACATTCCTTTTGGAGATCCTCGGAGAGAATGTTTTCCTGCCTTTTCTACCTCTTCGAGACCACCTGCATTCCTTGGCTCATGGTTCCCTCCTCTGTCTTCATAACTAATAGCACACCATCCTTGACTCTCTTTCTCCGACCTCTGCTTCCATTGTTACACCCCGTTTCTCTCACTTTGCTTCTGTCATCACATCATTTCTGACCCTACTGATCCTTTCTCCCCCTTATAAGGATCTTTGTGATTACGTTGTGCCATCCAGATTGTGATGGTTAGTTTTATGTGTCACCTGGACTAGGCTAGAGTTCCTGGTTATTCAACCACTCATCTAGATGTTGCTCTGAAGGAGTTTTGTAGATGTAATTAAAGGCCATAATCAGTTGATCTTTACTAAGGGAGATTGTCCTAGATAATCTGGATGAGCCGGATTCAATCAGTTGAAAGCCCTTGAAGTCAAAACAGAGATTTCCCTGAGGAAGAGA
The DNA here is from genome assembly GCF_057876585.1 of Rhinolophus sinicus. Lineage (NCBI taxonomy): Eukaryota > Metazoa > Chordata > Mammalia > Chiroptera > Rhinolophidae > Rhinolophus > Rhinolophus sinicus. The sequence continues at coordinate 136,006,299 of NC_142502.1, read as the reverse complement.
AATTGCACCTTTGGACAGAAGCTTCACTCTGTGGCAGAGTTCCAGCCTGGTCTTCCTGAAGGCCTGCCTGACTTATGGATTTCAGACTCTATTTGCCAGCTCTCACTATGGCATAAGCCAATTCCTTGCAATAAATCTTTAGTATATATCACCTACTGCTTTTTTGCTTTGGCTAAACTATGATTGATACATAATTCAGGATAATCTCCCTAGGTCAAGATCCTGCAAACCAGGAAGTGGGCTTTCACCAAACACCAGATCTTCCAGCATTTTGATCTTGAACTTCCCAGTCTCCAGAACTGTGAGAAATAAAAGTTTTTGTCTAAGCCATGCAGTCTATGATATATTTGTTATAACAGCCCAAACTGCCAATACAGACGTCTGATAGGCACGTCATGCTTCACATGTCCCAACTGTATTTCTAACATCTCATTCCCTAAACCAGCTCTACTTTCACTTTTGTCCAATTCAGTATATGGCAATTCCAGTTTTCAGGCTAAAAATGATGGAGTTGTTCTTCACTCCTCCTTTATCTTTTTCTCATCTTATATCCAATCAGTCAGCAAGTCCGGTTGGCTGTACATTCCATATATAACAAGAATCTGAGCCATTCCCATCTTCTCCTTTGGAACTGCCCGAGTCCAAGTCATCGTCATTTCTATCCTGGCTTAATGAAACAGCTTCGTGACAGGTTTTCTTGCTTTCAAGCTTCTCCCTTCATTTATTCTCAATCCAACACCAGAGTGATCACTGAAAAACATAAGTAAGATGTCACTTTTTTGCTCAAAATGGCTTCTTATTTAACCAAAAATGTCAAAGACCTTATAATGGATTTTAAGAAAGGCCACTCTATAATTTAACACCCCAACTGAATCATGTCGAAGAATGAAAGTGGAGCACTAGCCATAATCATGCCAGGAAAACAAGTGTAAACTGTCCCTTTACCCTGTTACCCCTCTGATTACATCTTCTATGACGCTTGCTCCCTTTTGTTTATTCAGTGCCAGCCACTGCAGCTCTTTCAACCTGCCAGACATGCTCTGCCTCAGGGCCTTTGTACTTGCTGTTCATTCTTCCTGAAATGCTCTTTCCTTCCACATTCACATTTGCTTCTTTACTTTCTTCAGGCCTTTTAAAAATGTTGCTTTCTCAGCAAAACCTTCTCTAGCCTCCTTTCTGTGCTCAAGTTTATTTCTTCCCTCACTTCTTTGCCTCTTGTATTGCTTTTCTTATCACTATTGAATGTACTATATATTTTATTAATTTATCATATTTATAGTCTATGTCTCACTAGAACATAAAAACTTCCAGGGCAGGGTTTTTATTTTTTAATCTTCCCACCACCCCAGTTGACTCATTGTAGTATTTCTAACACCTAGAATAAACAAATATTTGTTGAATTAATAAATAAATGAGTGAAAGAATTGCAATATTTTTTATTTATAAGTGTGAAAAATTAGAATATGCTTACCTGTTCAATATTAAGAGCTTAATTATTTAGATTATGATGCATTTATATAGTGGGTTATTGTGCCACCTGAAAAAAATTATAGCTTAAGAATACATTCATTTACAGGGAATGTTATCTGAATAAGGGGATTCACAAAGCAATATGTGTATTGTTTGCATACAGTTGTGGGCAAATATGCATAGTGATAACTGTAGTTACTACTGGGCTATGAGATTATAGGTTAACTTGTATTTCTGTTTTTTTGTGTATCTGAATATTCCACTTTGTCTTCAAAATGCAGGTAGGATTTGCCTAATTAAAAAAACCCCCAAATTTATGGAAATTGACATTATTATTGGTTAAAGTCTAGAGTTTCCTATCTATTCTTTGTATCATTTTGGATGTAACCTTTCGTCCTTTGGTCCATGGTTCCCAGTGGAAAAATAATAATTTTTAAAACTATATTGTTAGCTGTGAGTTTGTCATAGATGGCCTTCCTTATGTTGAGGTATGTTCTCTCTACACGCACTATGTTGAGAGTTTTTATCATAAATCGATGTTGAATTTTGTCAAATGCTTTTCCTGCATCTATTGAGATGATCATATGATTTTTTACCCTTCGTTTTCAAAGGCATGGAAACTTATCTTCAAAAGAAATTTAAGTAACTAAAACTGAAAAAAGGGGAAGTTCCTCTAGCTGAAATAAGAGTCAGGAACATAGTTTCAGGACTCTGAGGAACTCATTTTGAAAAGCACTGAGAGAGATGATCTCTTAGGTGCTGTGGCAGAGACAGCTGACTCTGATTTGTGTTCCCCTTCTGTAATGTAGCCTTGTTGCTAGGGTGCAGCTCCCCAGCCATGGACTCCTCAGCTCCTTTTACATCTAGGTCGGGCCATGTGACTGGGCTCTGGCCAATGCATTGTAGGGTAGGCAGGATGAGTACAACTCTCAGGCCTGGCCCATAACCAGCCCCCCTCGCCCTGTGACCTTCCACTTTCTCTTTTCCATCTGTCGGTCAGATTTATGCCTAGGATACCTTTAGCCCTGCATTGATGATGGCAGATGTCAGCCTGGGGCTCTGAATATAACACAGAGCAACCCTGAGTGCTACCCTTAGCCTTATGACTTTTATTATATGTGAAATTTTAGGATTTATCTGTTATATCAGCTAAACATTTGTTAACACTCTAACATTGCTCAGTTCTATATTTATTCCCAGGTAGTAGTAGAATTCAAGCAAACAATTAGGTTTATACTTTTTAGGTACTTTTTCCTCACGGGGGTATAATTTAAAGAGTAGAAATTGAAAGAAATTTAATAATTCATATCCTGGACTTCATGCAAAATAGTCATCTATTATATACTTCAGTGTTTTTTAGAACTATCTTGACCTTTTTTTTTTTTTTTTTTTGTATGGCTATTTCGATGCAGCTTTTTAATCTGTCCAGTTCAATATTTTGTTGACTTTTTAGTTACTAACCAAGGTGCATTGCTACCCTCTTGAGAAAGGTGCCCATTTATCTGTCAAGTCCAGGGAAATTGTGAAGTCCAAGATCTTTCATAATAGGAGCATGGGATAAGGGTAAATTAGACTTTATACCTGTCCTTTTGCTTTTTAAACCCAAGCAACTTGAAAGGGTCCCATTGACCATTTATCCTCCTCAGAGTTGTATTTGTTTTTTTCCTGGGTCCTACTCCATGCAAAGAAACATGCAGGGTGTAGAAAGAGGGCAGGGTAGGTGCCCAGGAAGGAAAGAGATCTAGATTACTTAGGAAGGCCCTGTCTTTACTCTTTGGTGCTTGCTCTTCTCCAAAATACATCCTTCCAGGAAGAGTATGTGCATATGTAAATCTATAATTGTCATATATCTATATCTATATATCTATATATCTATATCTACATATACATATACATATATACATACATACATATATATATATATATACACATATATATATATATATATATATATATATATATATATATATATATATATATGACAATTCTGCTTGCTGTTCCTAGGTAACAGAGGTTATTTGGGCTTCTGGACTAGTTATAGGATATGTATATAACCTTCATAGCTTCATATTATCTCCTGTTTCGGGTCTCAGTGTCAAATTCTCCCCATCTTTGCCTTGTCATGTGACTGTCCAGCTGCCTGATTCTTGAAGCCACTTGATTTTGGCAGAAGCATGGGACTGCCCCTCAACCCACTGCCCTTCCAAGAAATAAAAATAACACCGCAGCACTTGGGCTGCCACCACTTCACGTGTCCCCCAGGGAAGCTCCTGTCTGTGATATCGCATTCATTTCTGAACACTGGTATTGTACTTTTCGAAATTCCCCCCAATTCACAGAGAAACACTTGATGAATAACAATGAAACCAGCAGCATTTATTGCCAAGCAGGGCAGTCTCAGTCACATTTTTAAAAAAGAGCTCTTTGCCAAAATGGGTTTAAGTTTCAAGACACGTTTCACCCTTAGTTAAATATAAAGGTCACTCGGTGAACAAAGGGGAGATTGTGTGTTCTTGGTGATCACAGATGAAGCTGGAAAGGCAGCCTCTTTCAAACAAAATGAGGGGCTAAGTGGAAAATGAAGGCGGCAGAATTCTGCAGAGCCGCACTCGGCAACAAGGGATGCTGGCATTTTTTTTCTTGACACAAACACAATAACACATAGAGAAAAACCTATCAGATGATAGTGACCCAGGTGCTGTATAAACAGATTTTCGACAGGCATTTGGAACCCCTTGGTATCTTTACTTTCTTCCACTCCCTGCTACTTTATCCTGTCAGATTCAATACAGCCTTCAAGGGCACTGGAAGCAGACGAAAGAGAAAAATGTCGGGGGAAGAGAAAAGGGGAAGGGGAGAAAACAATTTCCTCTCCTAGCATTTGTTAAAGAATAAAAAAAGCACACGACGTGTAAAAATCATTTATTCTCTATCCAATGGAGCCAACATGTTTGACACTGGTTTGCTGAGAGCTTATAGAGAAACTGTGTTGCCATTTTATTCACATAGGGTTTTAAATTATATAAAGCTTCTTTGAGATGCTCTGTTGGGTATGATCTGAATAGTCAAGCTTGGAGAAAAAAACAACAACGACATGCAGCAACTCTCATAGGCTCATACGAATCCTGAAGTGGAAAGAAAAGATGAAACGATAATAAAAATATTTACTTACTCTTAGACAGCAATATAATACACCAATATCAAAAAGGAAATAAAAAGATAGATACACTTTGAAAAGGAATACACATAGAAATGTCCAGCTTTCCCCCGGGGCTATTCTTTAGGGTCAGGGAAGTAGGGTCTGGCTATAAAAACCAAACATGACAGGATTCTAGAGATTCTGTCATTCTGCAGATGATATATTTTGAAATGTTATTTTCTCATGGAAAATACATGCTTTTAATTAACAAATACATATATTCATTGCAGTAAATTAGAAAATACAGATGAAAGGAAAAAATATAAACACATCGAGCCTAACTTCTTAGAGATAAGGATGGTTAAAAACCATCCTTGTAAGAAAAAAAAAGGTCACCAGTGATCAAATATCATCAAATTAACAAAAATAACTATTTTGGGGATGCAGAAAAATAATTATTCATGTATATATGTATGGGTATGTATACATTGATGTATCTATAGCTATATTTTTCTGGATATTTTCCCTGCATTGTCTTCAATCTCTAAAGCATCACAATAACACTGTTCTTTCAAATTCTCAGAGAATTTTTTGTACAAAATTTTCTAATTTGCTGATCCAGTTCCTATAATATTCATTCTTCTGTTCACCAACTCTTCTGAAATGTTAAATTCTGCATTTATGCTATTTATTTCCAAACAACCCTAATGAATATCGAATTTTCCTGGCTCCATGAGTGCTTGCTCTTGTTCTATAGATAGAAAGTCCTTTGGAATGTGTATGAGAACATGAATGAGACATTTTCCTTAGTTTTCTCTTGTGACAGCTCTGTTTAAGAGGAAGTGTTCTCATTTCAAAATTGGTCTTCTTCTTTGGAACTGTTGAATCTGATCATATATCCAATAATTTCCTTTTGCTCATTCTCATAGAGTTTAGTATTTGTTTTTCAGTTTGATTATATCTACCATTGTGTGGGTTGTACTTTGAGTACTGCAGGTCCAGACAAAGGGAGACTGGTGATGCTGAGATGCAGCTCAGCTATCCTCAGTCAGAGAAGATGTGATTAGGAAGAGGAGAGATGGTGATTGAACTGCAGGTGGGGGTTGCGGTGACAGAGATCATCACCTGTGTGTTTAATGATTATATTTCTGTGATTGTTGTGGCTGCCTGAAGTAAGTTAGCTGACCCAGCGGTCATGATTGTTTAACTGGAACGGCAGTTCGTGCTGATAAGGAGTCAGCATCTGTGGTGCCTCCACGTTAGTCACCTTGGCTTTCTGGGCAAGTTGCATTCAGGAGTAAGTCTCACAGGATGGATTCTGACCTCATGCTGTTTTGGGTATCTGTAATTAACTTTTCTTAGATGTGCTCATATGACTTAGATTTCATATATATATATATATATATATATATATATATATATATATATGCCTTAAATTTTGGAATATCTTTAAATTTACAAAAGTTGTAAAAGTAGTAGTGAGTTTCTGTATACTCTTCACATAGCTTCCCTTAATATTAACATTTTATGTAACCAAGGTATATTTGTCACAGTGAAGTAATTGACATTGGTATAATACTGTTGCTGAACTACAGGTTTTATTTAGATTTCATTAGTTTTCCCATGGATGTCCTTTTTCTGTTCCAGGATCAGAACGTCATATTCCATTTGAATGTAATTGAGTTTGACTGCCTAGCAAAAGCCACCCCAAATTTTCTCCCTTTCACTCCTTTATGGGAAGTCATTTTAGCTTGATTTCCAAGCAGATGTTTTTCTCCTGAAGTAAATTGTGGTTTGACCATCGCTTTTATCACCTTAGTCCCTGTTTCTTATTTTTATAGCAACTTTTAAATATCTTGCAAATTTATGAGTCTTTCTCTAGTTTCCAAGAATAATACAGATTATTTTCTCTTATACAGTTTTTATTTCTCTTTGTCTCTATCTTATTTCTTTGGGGATGTTAAACTCAGGGCCCACATTATCATCTTAAAGGCATTAAACTTGTCTCTAAAATATCGTTTTCCTTTGTAAGCACAGAATTAGAAATTTTGTCACATATAAAATGAGTCATGTGCACTGGGTTCTGGAATGGAATCACTAGGTAACTTATTTCTTTTCATATCCAAATGCACTAAGCTCAAATGAAAAGTCTTTCTAACCAAGAGCCTACACTACTGCACTGTCCATTTTGGAAGAACAATTCTGAGTCTTCAAATCGACTCTACTTTTGTTTGCCCAAATCTTCCAAGGCCCTGTCTTTGAAGGCACATGTAGAGTTTCTACTATTGATCACAATTCATCTTTCCATCTATTGTGTTGTAGTATTCATGGATCCTTCAATTGCAATACCAAATATCTTTCCCCAAAAGATATCATGTGGCTAAGTCATGGTACTAAAGCCTTCAAGGTTGATGTGATTCATGGCATTGGAGCACATATAAGTTCCACCATATGTTGCTTTTCATTATGCTTTTAGACGGGCACCTAGTGTGGTCATTGATTTCCTCACACACCCTCAGTGCATGGAATGTCAATTTTTAAATTTGGTATGCATATTTTATCACATACATTGGAACAGAAGCCTAGCAGAAACACCTACAGGCATGGAATTGTTATGTTTTTTTGGGTTAGTCCCACTCTAGGTAAGTACATGAACTGTCTGTCACCTTTCTACTCTACTGTGATTACAGGGCTGAATTTAGAGTCACTGTTAGTCTCATTTTCTGTTTCTTGCTCCTCTCTAGGAATGTGCACTCTGACTTGCTACAACCCTTTAGGCAATTTCTCTTTATATTAAAGTCCATTAAATTATAAACACATTAGATTCCCCAATCTATTTCTGCCCTCAGGAAAGACTGATGTGGTTTACAATTGAGAATTAATGTACAAATGAATCCCAAGGTATATCAGAGGAGGGGGACTGTCAGGAGATTATAAATTAATTTTTAATAAAATTGCAAAATGTGTTAGGATTGATGCAATTGGTGTTTATGTTTATGAAGCATCCAGCAAACATAATGGCTTAAAATAGACCACAAAAATAAAAGAAAATCCAACCTTTCCCCAAAGAACATATAAAGTTTCCAAGAACACAAAGAAGCCCCCAAATTTGCCTGAAGGAAAATATTAACTTTGAGGACTTGCCAAAATCCTTCTCTCACTCTTCTTTCAGATGGGCCAAGAGTTGTACAAACTGAGCCCATTCTGTTGGAATCTTGTATTTGCATTCTGCTGTTTGTTTTTTTCTTCATTGGTGGCACTTCTCACTCCTCTGTCATACGGTGTTCAATTACTGACCCCATTTCTCTTTTGGAAATCTTCCTTGAGAATCTTTAAACATTTCTTATTCAATTCTTTTTAAAAACAAACTGCTTTTAGTAGTGCTCAGCTATTTCAGGACATAGTATTTTATTTTCCCTGTGTTTTGGGTTTAAATATTATTATTTTCTTTTTCCTGGGTCTCTGGTCCTTTGAAGAAAGGAATCCTATAAACGTTAAAATCTGTATCTCAGGAAAAATATAGACCTTTTTTTTCCCCCCTGTAGTGGCTTTTAGGAATCAGAATGGGCTAGAAAGGGTAACACACAGAGACCACCCTGAAAAGTCCTCAAAATGGTCCCTCTTTGGAATGAACCAAGTGTTGATCAGACAAAGGACACAGGAATTTGTTGTGGATTTTCAGTGTTTATAGATAAATTTCTACCAGGACTCCAGTTTCTTAGAGGGCTTTGGGAAAAATACCCTTATCTCAATTTAGCACTCTTATAAATACTTTGAAAACTAAAGTGGTAAGTATTATAAAATGTAACTTTGGTAGATTAAAGATGGCTGCAAATTCTTTACTACACTTTCCATTTGAGAAGTGGAGTCAAATTTCCTTCCCCTTGACTGTGGGCTGGTCTTAGTGACTTGCTTGACCAATAGACCATGACAGAAATGCTATTTGGGGATTTCTGAGGCTGGGTCTTAGGAAGCCTTACAGTTCTGCCCAGATATCCTGGAAACCAGGTGTTCTGTAGGAAATGTCACTTTCCTGAAACTACAAGGTTGCTAGAAGTCAGAGCCAAATGGAGAGGTCATAGAAAGATGAGACACCATCTTGACAGAGTGGCCAAGGAGCCCCAAGACCCCAGACACATGAGTGAAAAAGCCAGATCACATGTGTATCATCTAGTTCCAGTTGCCCCCATAATGCCACACGGACCAGAGATGACACTGCCCTGCTGAGTCGTTCCTGACTTCCTGAACTGCAAAACTGATCAAAAATAAAAAGTCTGTGTTAAAAAACTGCAAGTTTTGTGGTAGTTACCTACACACAATAAACTGAAACAGTAACCAAATCAAATATTTAAAATGAGTAGATATTTAATACACTGAACAGAGTAAATTGGACAAATTGTACCAACCCATGCATATTTTAATCCTATCACCCAGATCACTAAGGATCAAAGCACAAAATTTAGTGAAAACCTAGCCTGGAAAACTTGTCCTTCAGAGAAGATCACAGATGCAGCTGCGATCCAGACCAGAGGGTGTGTGCTGAGCCAGCACGTCTGCACCCCTGATCCAAACTCACATTACATTTAGATATCACCCAAGATTGCAGTGAATAATTCTTAGTCAAGCTTGGCATAATCCCAGAAATATTGGCCAAGCAAAATCAAATGCCAAAATTGCAGCCCAGACATTATTTAGCATTTCTTAATCAAGTTCATTGCAGTCTACGTGCACGTAGTAATATGCTTAGCATGCTGTGCTGACATTGCAAGCCTTAGACTTTAAGGCAACTGTATGCCTTCCCCCGAAGGACATATATTTCTTGGTAAAAAATTCTCTACTTCTTAATGAACACCAACAAGGAAATCCCTAAAAAGGACCCCCCCCCCCGCAAGGAATTATTTAAATATTACCCAATTTAAAACTCCCAATTTTATTACACTATTTCTTCTATTGTTTCACACATTTCCCTACAACATAGAGCCATGCCAGTTTTGAACAGTCACTCAAAAAGCATGTAACAATTAGCCTTCAATGTCCAATATGCAATTGCAGCTTTTACTACACTTTAAAGGAGCATCCTCCTCCTTGTGACTTTTTGATAGTATTTAGCTACCACCTTGACCTGATAGGGAAGAAACACCCACTTACTGGGCAAACAGGTCAAAGAAAGTAGATAGCTGTTTTTTCACTCCACGATAAGCACAGAGAAAATCCCAGGAAATAGCTAGGTCTCAAACCACTATTATGCTCTGATAATTTACTTTAGTTATGGTTTTGGGAAATTTAGATTCCCTTTTCCCCCTCAATTTCTATCTCTGTTAGTAGAGATTCCAGCCTTGCTACAGCCTCCATGTCAGCCTTCACACTATCGTAGTTGAAGGATTTATATCATTTGGGGATTCATTCTGATCCTCTTTGACATTTGCAGGAAAGTTTTTTCTGTCTTTTTGGGTAGTTGAGGGAAAGATCACTTGGACCAAAAGATGATTATGTAGACATTTGAAAGTCTACTGATGCCGTTCTATTTTTTTTTAAAGAAATGTGTGTTGGGTCTAATAGAAGATCAAGGAGTGTTCTGAATGCTAATCATGGGCATGCCTTAGGCAATGGCTGTGTGTGTGAGTGTGTGTGTGTGTGTGTGTGTGTGTGTATTTGTTCCACTTATGTATGGCTGTAAAACGAACCACTTCTAAAACTTAGTGGAGTAAAACAACAGTCATTTTCCTATGCTCATTAATTGATGAAATTTTTGGGAAGTTTATAAGGGACATAGCTCCTCTCTGCTCCTCAATGAGTTGGGGAGATTTAAACAGCTGGAGGTGGCTGAGACAGCTCGATGGGGCCATCTGACTGGGCCTCTTCTCTACTCCATATCTGCTGAGACTAAAATTCCCAGATGGTTTCCTCACCCATGTATCTGACACCTGTGCTAAGATAGCTGGACATCGTTCTTTCTTCATGTGGTTTCTCCATGTAGCTACTCAGATTTCCTTGCAGCATGACAGCCTCGGGGCGCGGGGGGTGGGGGGGAGAGGGAGAAAGAGGGGGTGGCCTTTTTATATGACTGCTGACTTTCCTGAGAGCAAGCATTTGGAGAACCCATGTGGAAGCTGCAAAGCTTTTAGTGACCTTGGCTTGGAAGTCCCAAAACATCACTTCTGTAGTATTCTTTTGGTCAACCAAGTAACTGAGGCCAGTCAGATTTAAAAAAAAGAGTAATTAGATGCCACTTTTATGGGTGAAGCAGCGAACAATTTGTGGTCTTTTAAAATTTGCCATGATGGGTACATTGAAGAGGCAGGTGCCAGTTGCATTGGGAACTCAAGCATGACAACATGGGATAACTGTAAAAGAAGATGACAATGAGAATGGCTTGCTCTTCCTCCTGTTGGCCCCTAGACCATAGTGGGAGGCATTCTTTAGACACCACAGCAAGGGAACAGGGAGGTGTTAGACTCAGTGAGACTCACTGGTACAACACCAACCTGATGAGGCAGCAGGATGAATAGCAGAGAATGAACTCTTGGACAGAACTGGTCTTTTAGGGTCTCTGGACTCATCACCATAAGGGCAGGGACACTTGGAGGGTGGGGGGAGAAAAAATTCACATTTTAGCAAGTTCGAGTCTAAAGATTTTAAATAAATTTTAAAAAGACGTGAAGGTATTTGATAAACTAAGTTGAAGAAAAAGATGGATAGTCATCAGCACTTTCCAGTCAGAATCCCTATGCCTGTGTCATTTGGTCACACAGCTGTATTGCCAGCCAGGAAGCACATTAAATAAACATATCTTTATTTTCATGAAAATCAAACTTTTAACGGCATTTTATATTCAAATAGTCACCAAGTTTCCTTTTTTGGTGATTATTTAGCAAAGTATTATTAACTTGGAAAAGCACATAGAAAAGAGCACATCAAACACCATATATATATAAAGGTGTGTGTGCATGCTCATTGTTCTTTAACATTTTTTACACAAAAATGTATTTCATAAAAATTAAAATAATATAGAAGGATATACATACACACTAATGTAGAAAGATATATAGTAACTGATTTCCTATTATGACTCCTCTCCCCACCAAATCCCTGAACTTGTTATGAACATTTCCAGACCTTTTCAGGAGATCATTTTTCTCAGTCACATGCTTCCATTATCTGTTTAAGGAGACATCAAAGTCCTTATACAAATAAACCATTGAAATAAACCTTGATCACAGATTTTTTATATTCAGCTAAACACAACCATAAAATTTCATTTGTAGTCTTCTTCCAAAAGACAGATTTCTTCCCTCAAAAGTTTCTAACCCCAATTTTAAAAATAAAATAAAATTGTATGGTTATTTAGAGAAAAAAATTATCTTTGTAAAGTCCCTGATATTTATCATTTTTTTTAAGATTTCGTTTTTACTCTGTCTGACTTTCACATAGCTAATACACAGCTTCTTGTAGTTTAGTTCCTGCTTCAATTTCAGGGATAGCTTCCTTCCTAAACTGGGAATAATCCTTAAACCAATCACAAGCAGAGTCATGAATCTACGGAGAAGTAATGAGTACATGGGTAGAAGTAATGAGTACGTGGGTAGAATTATTTTGGCAGATTGATTCTGCAAATTGTATGAGTCAGATCAAATTTCTAAACTGGATACTGTCTTTTCTAATGTGGTATCGTGCATTTTCACTGTAGTTGACAACATAACTTCTCAGTAGTTAATCCCTTATGTTAAACCACCATCTTTATGGGGCTCTAGGTTTCAGCGGTAACCCACAAGCTTCCACTGTGGGAGCAGTATCTCTCTCAGTCATTATGGACAGAGGGATCATTTCTTTCCACTTGACTTCATAAAATTTGCTTGTACCGTTTTCCTTACCCACTAGTCTATGAAGATCCTCCCACTCACTCTTTGCTTCTCATCCCGGGACCCTCACTGGGACTTACATTTCCTTTCTCTAAAGAGATAAAAACAAGCTTTACCCAGTCTGAGAGCTTCAAAATATTTTCTACTTCTGTTCTTGTTTCCAGATTTGCAATCCGTGCTCTTCTATCACCCACTCTAGGTCAAGTGGATTGAACGTCATTACTTTCTCAGGAATCACTCTCCAAGGGGAGGTTTTGGGTTGCTCCCATTCTGTTTCTGATGCCAAGTTATTAGTTCTGATTTAGAAGTGGCTACTGGATGCAGGATTAATAAACTATAGCTGGTAATAATTAGAGTAGAAAACAATATAGATACAGCCGAGAGGAGAAATCATCTCACCTAACCCTAAGTCTACATTTATCCTAATGGTGCCCCCAAGACTTGTTCCCATGCTGTGTATAGACTTCCTTTCCTTTATCACATCCCATTTCACAGTAATTGTTCAACAAGCATGGTGGATCACTGTAAGGCTGCTCCTTATATAACATCTTAGTAGAGAATTTTCGTGATTTACATGTATGTCTCTGGAGCAAAAATGCAACCATTCTTTCACTACTTATAGTTGGGGTTAGCAGTTGTCTGCACAGTGCCAGTTTCAACCTACAAACTCAAACTCATATAATATTAGTAAACAGAACTGACTGATTCTATAATAATTTTCCTATTGACTTAATGGGTGCCAGAAACGATTAATACAGTTTATTGGGTGGCCTAAGAATACTGTAAGAACACGGTATCCTTATAGAACCATGGGGAGACTTTTAATACACGTAATGAGCAAAGAAGAGAGCCTGGAATGTAATAAGAGCTCAAGAAATATTAGCTATTATTAGTATTAGCTGCTGCAATCATAGTCCCTGACTGGTGCCCAAGGTGGATGTTAACTATTTTGTTCCTTCCTTGTAGCCATTCATTTTGATTTTTGGTATGCAAATACTGAAATACAGTTCTCAGCATGAGTAAACTTCAGCAGGCAGACACAGACTCAGAGTCAAATTCACAATCTATTCTTTGTTTGTACTGGCTGTATGAGAGTACATCAAAATTCTGGAAGAATACGTAATGGTCTGAACAAATGATTAATTACCAAAGAATATTTCTGTATGGAAATGGTACACGGGAAATACTAAAGAAAAAAATTAAATGTCAGCCATTTTTAGGGAGCTAAGAACTCCCTCCCATTCTGAATATCCTTCTACATTTGACAAAAGCAGAGATTGAGTATTCACTGAATTGAAGAAAACTATTAGAACTGCCAAATGAGATTTCATGACATATTTATGAATACAGTTATGTCATCAAACTTCGATTCAAAGATATTTTATGGATATGCTATTAAGAGCACTGTCAGGATCAGATATGTAGAATTTACTTAAAATTTAGAAAATTGGATATGGACTTTTGTTGACCCCCTAATAATGTGTTACACTATATATAAAATGTTCTATCAAAAAATAACATGTACATGAAGAAAGTACATGCACATTATCTAATTTCCTTCTTTGAAGCCTTTAAAAAAATTTGTGTTTATCAGGCAAAACCATGAAAATGTTACCTAACAACGTCTGGGCAAGCTCTCAGCTGTGCATCACCGTAAACATAGCTATAAACGACATCTCTAAAGCAATTCTGAATTCTGTGGCTCAAAAGGCTGAAAGCCCTGGAACATTTTCCAAACTTGAAGCTGAGTATTGCCTCACAAGGTATGCCTTCTTAATGAGAGTGTTCAGCCTAAGCTTTTATGAAAATTGTTCCAATTAATAGTCTTATATGATGGATATGGAATTGTCGTTATGAATTTCCATTCCAGTTCACTTTATGCAACAGCAATCATCCTTAAAGGCTCATAATTTCTTTTAATTGAATATTTCATTACCAGGCAAGGGTACAGAGAGCAAAACTAATTTTCCTTGTCTTTTATTTAGGCTACTTGATTTGGGAGTAAGTGCTTATGATGTCGGCCTAAGAAGCAATCATTATTCCTGCTTCTAAAATTAAGTTGCTGAACAATGGAGAGCAAATTATTTTATGTTCTATGCCTCAGTTTCCCTTTTGGCAAAATGAGTTGTTGACAATTAAATTTCAAAAATAAAAAAAATGAGAAATTAAAGTGAACAGGCTCTTCCCCACCTAAAGTCTAAATATGTTGTTATTCTCATTAAGAACACCTATCTGTGTTTCACTTCCTTTATTTCCCTTTCCTGTCTGGGGCAGGCTGCACTTCACTCAGTCAAGTTTAGGATGGTGAAAAAAACAGCAAATGAGGATTAGATAACTTTCAATTTTGTCCTGGTTCTATAATTTATTTTGCCATGCAACGTTGGCCCGGTTGGAGCTGCTTCAAGACTTTTTTCCTCATTTGTCCTTGTGTCCTATTGGCCCTCACCAGGGTTTGGGGAGCTGCTCTTTATTATCTGCTGAGTCACCAAAAAAGCATTCCATCCTGACTATACATCTGATTATGGGGTTTCCTTAAAGCGAAATGACAACTAACCCTGCCATGTGTCATATCTGTGCTTACCTCAGTCAGTCACTACCAGGACCCGGGTTTCTTCTGTCATCCATCGTACTTCTGACCCTCATTCCTGTGGTACTCTTTACCTTCCCTAATCTCCCAGTCTGGATCCCCAAATCTCCCTCTCTATTCCCTCCAATCTGTAAGATCGCCAAACCTTTGATCACATTGTTTTTTCCTGTCTACCTATACTCTCTGATTTTTCTCCTTGCTCAGATCAAATTCCACTGTGTCATTAGAATAATTCCCTTGTAGATAATCATAGTTCTCTTGTATCTTTTCCCTTTTACTATTATTTTTTTAGCAAAAGGTCAAGCCTTAAGTAAATATTATTATATATTTTCTTATATCTACTCCTAGGCAAGTTGAACATCGCTGGGGGAGAAAAATCACACGATTAATACTTCACTATATATTAATCATCTCAATTCTCACTTCGGCACCTAATGTAGCCCCCAAATCCAACTATGTTTCTCTAATAGGTTCATTTTTCTACTCCACAAGAAGTATGTATCTGTTCAAAACTCCAAAACCTTTTTTCAGTCTCACATTCAGCTGAAGACCTTGT
Organism: Rhinolophus sinicus; assembly: GCF_057876585.1. Lineage (NCBI taxonomy): Eukaryota > Metazoa > Chordata > Mammalia > Chiroptera > Rhinolophidae > Rhinolophus > Rhinolophus sinicus. The sequence goes on along the minus strand of NC_142502.1, from coordinate 135,990,688 downwards.
CTCAAACTTTATGCAGAAAGTAGGAGTTTTATAAAACAAACTCATGTTTTCCCACCAGGGACCCTACAAACCTTCCTAAATTTATTCCCATCTTCTCTTTGCCTCCTCCTCTTGAAAGCAAATTGTTCTTTTTTCCCCTCTATTGAATCATTTAATTTTACAGCTTCCATATTGCTAAATTCAATTGGCATATTTCTGTCCTCATCTCTATCTCAGCATTTCCTTTTTTCTTCATGGGAATTACTGTGATTGTCTTATAATTATTTCTTACTCCCTTAACCTATTTTGGATCTTCTTTCCCCTCTAGTATCTATGTTCCCTGAGGCTGGAACATGTTTTACTTCATACTGTTTCCTCCTGAGTGCCTAGCTGATTTTCTGAGTCACTCTATACATATTCATTAATGAATGAATTAAATAATGAATAAAGAAAGAAGCCTATATAAAGTTAATTTAAGGGTCAAATGAAATTATGTAGGTCAAATCACTTTTAAAAATGTTAAATGTTAGAGCAAAGCATTTTTATTCCTTTTTTTTTTTTTCTACAGTAAATGATAGGCTTAGGACTATTTCCATCCCTCTATCTTCCAAGCCATCTGTTTGGGCTCATTCATAAATCTTCACAAGTTCTATCTCATGTAGGAAGCCTGAGCAGACCAGGTTGGTTGGGAAGAAAATTGTTACCTCCTTCGTATATTTATGCTTGGCAATTGTCTTCCCGTATGTCCAATTATGTGTACAAGATAAGTGAAAATTATGTGGAAAAAAACCCCAAGAATCTTAATTAACTCTAAAGGATTAATGTTAATTGTTTCATTTGTGTATATGTATCAGTGCAAGTGTGCTATACACAGGTTTGTAGCATGAGGTTGAGAAGGGACTGTGTCTGATGACTTTTAAAGCTCCATGTACCCTATGAGCTTGGTTCTTTTAGCATTATGTGGGATGCGGGCTTAGCCACAAGACAGGCTTAAAGGTTTAATAATGGAAGACTTTTCTTCCTAGGTTAATTTACACTAAGGTATTCTGCTTGTGGGGTCCTTCAGTTCACATGTTGGTTAAAATCTTTTCATCATCATTCTTTGCTCCTACAGGATAAAGTTTATATCCTTGGTATATCACACACAAGTTCGCTTGTATACTAGAACTTCACTCTGTATCTATAATCTTATTATATATATATATATATATATATATATATATATATATATATATATATATTTTTTTTTTTTTTTTTTTTTTTGGTACTTCTATTTAACCCATCTCAAACTCCGCTGGATACTTTGACAAACTTAAGGATTATTGGCTATAAACCTAGCACTCTTTCATGTCTCCTCTTCCCTGCCTCCCTCCTGAGAACTCTAAACCTTTTCTTTTTTTTTTGCCTCTAAAAAACATCTATCCATCTTCATGAATCAGTGCAAATTTTATTGTCCTCCGTAAAGCTTTATTTAACCCTCTAGAATGAATTAAGCACTCCTTCTTTTGAGGAGTCATAGCTTCAGGATATTCTTGTGAAATATCCGTATTTATATTCGTATTCATAACCCCAAGGATGCCACTCACATCCTAGTCTAAGTGAATTATACTCCTTGGGCTACACAGTTTGCAGTCTTGTTGAACAGATATGGTGACTCTCTAGATTGTATTTTTGTTTTTCTATACATTACAGTACCTCTTCATATCGCACAGCCCTCAATCCTAAACACTCTTTTGGTCTTTTCAGGACATACTTGATTACCTGCATTCTTTTTATTGCACCTTTTATATTTCATAATTTTTTGTTATCATTATAAAAGGAAGTATCATTCTCCTTGCCTCACCATTAAGTATGATGGAATTTCCAGAGAAACATACTTGACCTCTCTACCTATTCCTGCTTCTATCTCTCAATTGGTTATATATGGGGTGGGGTGGGGGGATAAAAGACAACTGTTACTTATAGGTCAAATCTGAAGACCACAGTTTAGTTTTGTTCTGAAATACAAATATTGCTTTAATGGATAAAGCCTGGTGGATAAGGTTCAAGGCAGTCAGAGTTAAAATGTGGCAATTTTACTGATACAAATGTTTCATTTTTGCCTGTTGTAAACTTGTAAACCTTTTTAGCTTAGTCTGCAGGAGTCCAATTCTGTTGCTTTTTCTCACTAAAATGTCATGTATAATTTGAAGCAGTGAGCCAAGTTTGAAAATAGAGTAAAGGAAGTCTAGGTCTTGTGATCTAGGTTTGAAGCACATTTTGTGCTTTATTGGAAATCATGTCATTTCTGTTAAAAAGCAGAGTTCCCCTATAAATACAGAATCAATAGTTTTTTGTCTCCGCTTATTTGAAAATCCTGTCTAATAACGATTGTTCTTCTGCTGGATTTTGAATATTAAAAAACTAAAGAGAATCAGTATGCCCCTCAAATAATTTGTTTGAGTTTAGCATTGCCAGTAGCTAGAGGGCAACGTTAATGAAGCTAAACTCATAGGTTTGATGCGAATATCCACCAGTAGCTTTGCTCTGGTATATGGCCTCAATACATTTTTTAACTAGGAGAATCGCCTTATGATTGCGAACCAGTTATCTCAATAAATCCTTGGAGGGGATAAGAATATACGGATGCAAAATCCACTACCACTAATGTAAAAACAGCTTATGGTTTTACTTTATGGGATTCACTCCATCTATCAAATTAGGTGAACTTGACCAATTTTATGGCATTAAGTATAATTTTTATGTTGATTATGCTCCAAACTGTGTCTCCTCACTTGGCTCCACTTCCAACTCATGTATCTGTTGATACCTTCATGAGGTATCTCTTCAGCATTTCATACTTATAATGACCAACAAATCAAAACAAATGAAACCATCAAAAAAATCAAACAAACAAGACAACCTTGCTGTTTTCACTTCCTGCCCAACCTATTTTTTCCTCAAATCTTCTCCACCTCAGTTAATGCCATCACTACCTACCCAGTTGTTCAAGCTCTAAACCTCTCAATTCTCTCAACCTCAAGCTCTAAACGTCATTCTCAATTCGTCTCTTACTCTCATCCCTCAAACCCATCCATCAGCAAGTTGTTGTCCTACCCCCATACCTGTCCTTAATCCACCTCTGCAGCACCATGCTATCACCCTAGCTAGCTTACACTACCCAGACTTCTGATTAGCCATCCGCTTCCACTTTTGTGTCCATTTAATTTATTCACTATAGAGCAGTTACTGTTAAAAAGAGAGATCAAATGACAGAACTTTCCAGCGACTACTCTTTGAACTTGGGATGAAATTCAAACTCTTATGCATTGACTACAAAGTCCTGACTAACTGATCGTTGCCTACTTTTGTGACTTCACCTCAGTGATCACTTTCTCTTCCTTGCTCAATACATTCTAGACACTGGCCTTTTCCTGTTCTTTTGTCTCACTGACTCTTTTCCATTATAAGCCTCACATCTGCTGCTTCTTTTTCTTTAACTGCTCTGTCCGCAGATTTGATTTCCCCATGCCTATTTTCTCATCACTCAGGGCTAATTTTAATGTTACCTCCTAAGCGAGATGTTCCTTTGAAGATCAGACTTATATTAACTCTCCTATCTCTCAGTCACTGTATTTTATGGCTTTTATTAGGACTTATTCTTATCTGAAATTACTTTGTTTATTTATTTGTTTACATGTTTATTTTCTGACTACTTCAGAGAGAGGGTAAGCTCTCTGAGAGCTGAGACTTCATGCTTTTGCCATATATTCAGTATTCTAATGGGCCTTCATTAAATATTTATTGAATACATGAATATCAGTGTGCTGCAAGAAGATTGTGCATCATCATTGACAAATATCATTCCCCCTTTGACAGCCTGGTACACTCCTTTATTAATCATTCTCTTTACATCTTCAACTGTTTTATTAGAATGTTGAAGTTCCAGGTTGAGTCTTCTGAATAAGAATGGCAAAAAAAATTAATTTTTTTAAAAGGTAGATGGTCCAAAGTGAATTAAATGTAGCTCATGCTGAATTCCTTGAGAAGTATCAGCTGAAGAAAATATAATTGGAAGTCAGTAACAATAAATATTGTCATAAAATTGTAAGAAACTTGCAGAAGATAAGAGATCAGAAAAAAATTGGAAAAGCTTGAAAAGAGATGCTGTGGGGTTAACTGAGATTGAAATAGAAAAAAGATGAGTTATTTGAAGATCATGTGCATTTGTCAATTTTGAAAGGTGGAGAAAAAAAGTTTGTGGTTAGTCTCTTTTGCAGAGGGATGTAAAGAGAAAGTTAAAATGTCACTTCCTCTGGGAAACCACTGCCTTTGGTGGCATTTCCTTTTTCTAATTTCTTTTCGAATATTTGTCTAAAACATATATTTTCCTATTTTCATTATCTGTTTGGCACTTACTAACCCCAAGAGCATCCTGAGGGCAGAAACTATAACTTATACTTGCCTTTTGCATCCATTTATCAGCTAGCTCAGTGTTAGGAACATGGCAAGGGCTCAAGCCATCTTTCTCATGGGGAAACAGAACTGCTCTACGGCGGAGTAAGCAGTGTTGGTATTAGCACGTCTGTGTTCTACTCCCGACTCTACCCCAGCCAGCACTGTAACCCCTGTAAACTTCCTTTTTGCGTCAATGTTTATGTACAAGTTTGGATTATCTGGTAGTTACAGAATCCCCCTTTTCTCCTAATGTGCTAAGGAATACTCTGAAATTCTCCAAAGCCTGATAGTAAGAATTCTATGTGTAGCAGGACTTCATGTGAAATTTTCCTACATATGAAAATTGCAGCATTGTGTAGTACACAAAAGGCATTGTGTAGAATTAACCTCACCCAAAGAAAGATTTGGCCTTTCTCCCCAGCTCCTAGGAGGTAACCTCAAGGTCCTTGAAATCTTGCCTGATCAAAGTGTCTTTATATATCTGGGGACCATGGGCTATGCCAGATAGTCTATGCAAAATAATGTGATATATGGTAAAAGCTTTAGGCCACGAGGTATCAGTTTGACCTCTGGAAGGGTTGGAGATTAAGCTTAACTATGTATACATGATCTACCCCTACTAACAAGTTTGAACACCGAGGCTCAAGTGAGCTTCCCTGGTAGGCAATACTCTGAACATTGTGTCTATACAACTTTGTTAGGAGAAATAAGTGCTGTCTGCTCTATGGGAGCTGTCTGGGAGAGCATACATGGAAGTTCATGCCTGGAAGTCTCCTAGACCCTGCTTATAATGCCTTTTCCCATTGCTGATTTTAATCTATATTCTTTTATTGTAATAACCCATAACCATGAATATAACCACTTTGCTGAATTCTGTGGGTCCTTCTAGTGAATTATTGAACCTAAGGTTTAGGGATCTCCTCTGTACTACAAGTACAAAACCTCCAAGTACAAAAAGTACTAGTACTGTCCTGACAAGCCCCCAGATATGTCCGTTGTAGGACTTCCTGACAGGTAAGATGTATGTCCAGTACTATTACAATCTTGCCACCCCTCCCAAATCCATATAAGGACAGGTCTGAGAAGCAGGTGGTGGTGGTGGGGGGGTGTGGCAGTGAAGAGACATTGACCTTATATAGAGTGCAGGGCTGTAGTGGGAGAGCACACCACTTTCTGACGTAAGCAAAGGCAGTTCCAAGAAAATCATAAAGTTTGAAGGTGATGTCAGATGCAGAGATTGGCAATGACCCCCAACCCAATGCTTTTGTGTGGGTGAATTACAGCCCACTCAGTGCTGTCTTGGCCATGGTAGGGTAGGTCGGAATGCTCCTGAGAGATCTTGACGTGAGTCTCCTTAAAGTTTGGGAATAAATATGATCCCAAAGTTTAGGGATAAATAAAGATTGATGTTCATATCTACTTCTGACCGAAATAGCTCTGGAGGAAATATCTGTGCTGAGTAGAACTTCAAAAGATGGCGCTGCACTGTGACCCACCCCCGTGCCTCTCTGGGGGTGGAGCAGTTCCAATGGGTTCATGTGGAGGAAACTGGAAGTGAGAGAAGGGGCCTGAGAACAGGAGAGTCTGGATGGCTCTGCAGGGATGCAATGGTATTCTCAATCCCAGAGAAGATTTGTCAGTGTGTACCTCTGGCAGCACTGATGGAAGATGTAGCTGTCCTTCTCTGAAGGCAACCCTAAGGAAGAAAGAAGCTGGCGTGATACTGAACATCATCCAAGAGAAACATCCACATCCATACAGAGACTAGCACATCACCTGGGCCACTGACAATAGATGGAAATATATGTAACCGGAGGGAGGCCAGCACCATCTTACATTATCCTACATCCTACATCACACATGATTACCTGTTCTCTTCTATTTCCTCTTACTGCCCCTTTCTGACCACAGAGGGACAAAGTTTACCCGAGGGAGTAGAAGTGTGCCATGAACAGTCACGTTCTTTTCCTCACCTCAGGCTTGTCCAGCCATATGCCTACTCCTCAGTGGAGGATAGGAAGTGCTTTGGAACGAATAGGAGACAACTTTTAAATTGAAGTGGACGCATTCTATAACTCAATATAATTGGAAATGTATGGAATCCAATATGTCATAAAAACATGGAAAGGACATCCAGCATAGAGTCAGTGAAATTTCTGACTTAAATAAAATTTATATTTATATCTCCCACATTGGAGATTTTTAAACAAATCTGGAATATTTTGCCTTCCCTCCATCTCTTTCTCCCTGTTTTTAATTATCTATCTATCTATCTATCTATCTATCTATCTATCTATCTATCTATCATCTATCTATCTATCTATCTTCCTATCTATCTATCCATCTGTCTATCTATCATCTATCAGTCTCATGTGATGCCAGCCTCTAAAAACCGATGGCCAGAGAGGACAAAGCACATCATACAAGAATTTCCATTTCGGCTAGTGATTGAATGACAGAAACTTTGTTTTTCATTATTTTTTTCTGTAGACATTTGTTGATGAACAAAAAAATGATGACTATACACTATTCTCATTATATTACCTTTTAAAAGGCATACTTAAAATTCAAGGTGGCAAATAATTCTTTGGTTGTGATAGCCTCTAATAGCCCCATTGTTAAGATGGTAATATAGATCTGACATCAGGATGGATTATTATTATTATTTTTTTCAGTGTTGCTTCATCATGGTGTTCAGTGTGAAAGCTTTGCAAATTTGTCCTCCCAATGAGATAGTCCAGTCTGGTAGACAGGACCATAGATAAAGACTCTTTGCCTGGGTGAAAAGGATATTTGAGAGGTAGTGTGTAATGCCATGCTCCACATGGAATTAAGGCCACAAAAGGTTACACACATCTCAGGAGGTACTCTTCTGCTTACTTTAACATATTACACTTATATAAGAAAGATTCTGAAGTTTTAAACAAGTTTTACCCATTAATTAATCTGGTTGCATTGAGATTCCAGATATTTTCACCCCCTAAATTATGTTTGTCAAATAGAAACAAGTTAGCCTTTTAGGGTCTCAGTTTCCTAATTTTTTAAAATTATTTTTAAGTGCTGGGATTCGGTCAGATGATCTATCAGATATTTCAAATTCTAAAATCTGTGATTATCTGAAACAGGTAGTGATGGAAGCAACAGGAACATTTTGCTTCTGAACTGGCTCCATTATGAGCCTGTTATATCAACAGGACACCAGCTTACTTGCCACAGAGTCCAAAAGATTCATGGGCTGGGTGGTTTTCTTGTAGATTTTGGTCACCAATTCTCAAACAAGAAATCACAGAAAACTTGTCTCATCATCCTCACAGTGGGAGACCATTATTGTACTACCTAAATTAGGCCAAGGACTGAGCCACAGTGGGGACTGAACTGCCTCTTTAAAAGCTGCAGTCTCTCCAAGTCAGGGTAAAGGGCACCATCAAGGGAAACCCACTTCAAGGCTAATGAGGACCTGACTGAAAGCAGCCATGGGACTACTTTAGCAAAACTGCCTCCCTGCCAGTGCCTGAGTCGAAACTCAACCATTCTCCAGGAAAATTCTTTACTTGTGCCTCCTAGTCGCTGCTAAGCCACTAACTTAATTCAGAGGGAAGAAGAACTGGTGCTGGCCGGGTCTGTCCCACGCTTCTTTCCCCTTTCACCTACAGGGCAACATGGTGGGGCTCACTGCAGACCAACAGAGAGATCCACTGCCTGTACACATAACCTTGGAACTTCACGTGTGCTCTGAACAATTTCTTGCTGACCACTGCCTCCACGCGCATGTAGTTTCCGTTTAGTTGTTTGTTCAGTGATTCCACACTAGACTATAAGCTCCATGAGGGTAAAGATCATGTCAGCATTTTTGTTTTTTTCTTCCCATATACACTCGGTTGATTAGCATAGCCCCCGAATCATCACTGAAACCTAATAAATATTTATTTGATGAATAAATGGTCTTCTCTACCTTATCAGGAAGTATTTGCTAGTCTAGAAGGTCTTCTGTCTATCATTTCTTCTTTTTTTCATTGAAAAACATGGAATATTGATTGAGTGCCTGAGCCCTATGACAGGCCATGCACTAGCCTAGATACTGCGTATATATCAATGAACAAATCTGACACAGAAATCCCTCTCCTGATTATACTCTAGTGACGAGGAACAGTTTTCTAACTAATAAAAATTGCATATATTTAAGGTATATAATGTAATGTTTTGATATTGTGAAGTGATTACCACAATCAAGCTGATTAACATTACCCATCACCTCACATAGTTACCTTTTTGGGTGTGTGGTGAGAACACTTGAGATTTATTGTCAGCAAATTTCAAGTTTATAATACATTGTTAACTATAGTCACTATGTTGTACATTAGGTCTCCAGAACTTATTCATCTTGCACAGTTTGTACCCTTTATCAACCTCTCCCATTTCTCCCATCTCCCAAGGCCCCGGTAACTATCATTCTACTCTCCATTACTATGAGTTCCACTTTCTTATAGTCCGTATGTAAGTGATACCATGCAGTATCCGTCTTTTTGTGTCTGGCTTATTTCACTTAACAGAATGCCCCCCAGGTTCATCATGTTATCTCAAATGGCAAAATTTCCTTATTTTAAAGGCTGAATAATATTCCATTGTTTATACCATTCTTGGTGGAGAGACAATGTTTTAGGCCAAGATACATGAAGTATTTTCCATAAAGGGCCGGATAATACATAATTTTGGTTTTGTGCATTACATGGTCTTTGTCACAACTTCTCAATCCTGCCATTTTCATGCAAAAGCAGCCATAGACAATATATAAGTGAATGAGTGTGGCTGTATTCCAATGAAACTTTATTTATAAAAACAGATGCAGTCTAATTTTGGCCCATAAGCTAAAGTTTACCATCCCCTGTTCTAGATACAAGGTAGGGCATTGAAATTACCTGGTTGAAAATATGGAAAATGCAACTAGGTACACACTCTCATTTTATCACAGTTGTGAACAAAGATTTAGGTCCTTTTATCAAGCTTGAAGTCCAGAGACACAGGACTTTATATCACAATCAAGATGTAAATAAATCTATAATCAGTCAGTCATATATTGAATACTTGTAAGTGCCTAGTCTCCACTTTGTGTTACAGTTTAGAAAAAAGTTAGACTCTATACTGAAGGGCTGAGAAACAAATCATATTCAATGAAAATTTCATATCCATTGTGAAAAATAGGGGGCTTTGTAAGCTCATATAGATCTTGCAGAATCCACTTTGAACTTACATCCTAACAGTTTAAACTTTTATGAGCAGGAAGCACTGTTATAGCATGACAAGATATGTGATAAGAAGGAGGGAAAATAAGAAATTCAGAGGAAAACCAAAGGAATTCTGTTTCAAAGGCTGATTTCTTCACTTCCTTTCTATGGCCATCAGCAGAGGGAAAAAGGACAGATAGGGAAAGATAATTTGTGCTTTTATATTTCTTTTCTGATCTTGGTCACCAGACAGAGTTAGCAGCAATTTCTACTTACTTTGTACAGGAAGAATCAGTCTTTAAAATAATTAAGAAATCAAGACAATATTTTATTTAAAATCATCTTTATTTTCTTGGATATTACTGACAGCTTTCCATAAAGCTTCTCTGGTTAGTACTTAGGATCTGATAACAAATTAATTACTCAATAGCTGCCATGTGCATGAAATTATGACGTCATCAGATTCTATCCTTCACAAGCTACAGTCTGGAAACTTTAACATAAGTTTTTAATATTCTGAGGCAATGATGTACAGTGAATCCTCAATATCATTGATATTATAGGTTCTGCCACTAAGTGGAAAGATGTATAATGAAACCAATTTTATCATAGGCTAATTGATAAATAAGAGTTAAGTTCCCAGCATATCATCAACATTATAATGAAATGACATTGAATGAAACAATATTTTCTGAGGAACTGTTATATCTTTTTGAGGATCTGATTAATATCTACAAATTTCTCCCCAGAAAATAAATATACATGGTATATTAGGAAAGACTCTTAGTTGTAATCTGTAGACACCAACCTTAATTAATAAGAATAAATGAATTTGTTTGCAGGATATTGGTAGGATTTGGAAGCCATGGGCACATGAGAAATCAGGCATGAACTTCGGGGACACTGGAGAGCCAGGAAGGATGTTGAAAGGACAGCAATGGCCTTGGAGCTGAGAACCCTTGCCAAAATGCCACTATTATGACCATTGCTTTCCTGCTTCTGCTGCCACCATTGTAGTAAATTTTTTTCTCTCCATCCTTTCATCACTGCATCAAATTGGCTAACATTAGGCTGTTTACTCTTGTTCCAACACTGCCAGAAGAAGCAGAGAGGCCTAAATCTTGAATTAGCCATCTATGAAGATGGCATATATTGAGGGGAGGGGTGATTTCTACAAACAGAATGCAGGTGCTAGTGGGAAAGGGAAGACGCAGAGTGGCCAAATAATAACAAATGTCCCCTGTATTTATATACATACAGGTATGTAAATAGAATTTTGGAAAGCTTTTTAGTAATTTATAGACCTATGGATCTAAAAACTACGTATGGTTCCTTTAAAGGTCCATTTTCTCCTCCATTAGCAGATAACCACAATTCAGCCAAGCCACTAAACACTTATGAAGGGTGACTCACTAGGACTCAAAGTCAAGTCAGATGCAGTTCTTGTCTTTAAGGAATTTCTGGTCTGGTAGGGGCAAGAGGAAATTTATACAATTAACTATAACAAAGTGGGTAGTAATTGTTAAATTTATGGTAAATTGTAATAAGATAGCCTAAGAGAAAGATAGCTATTTCAACTGGAAGTTCAGTGTAGGCTTAATGGAGGAGGGCTTTTGAGATGAACCTTGAAGGAGGCGAACGTTTCAACAAATGGAAATGGAGCAGAAGGACATTCTAATCATGGGCTAAGATAAGAAAGTAGGGGAAAAGGTAAACACCATTACCGTGAGTCATATCATCAGTTAGCTACTTGAAAATAGGCATGGTGAGGACTAGTGGGCTTTGGGACTGTGAGAATTAGGGTGAGAGCAGACCACAGGCTAATGAGCATGATCTTTATACTGTGAGCGGCCAAAAGCAGTGCAAGGCCAATAACAGAGTGTGAGCAGAATAGGGACCTGATCATTAGTGTGTAAAAAATATTTACTCTGGAACATTATACAGGATGGACAGAGGTTGGAGAATTTGAAGGCAGGAAGTCTTTCAAAGAGTACACTGCAAACACTCAACTTATGAGTGACTAAGAACTAAGCCAAGGCAATGTGACCAGGAAGGAGAAGATAGATATGCAAGCTATTGTGAAGAAAATTGGCTGCGTTGGGTGATGGGGAAGGAGATAGTTTAGGTGGAATGCAGGTTTGAAATCAGAATGCATGGGGAAAAAGGTGCTATCTAATGACCCTGAATTCCTGAAGCACGTCTTCTAAGTTTAGTTTTAGAAGTGTTGAGTTTGATGTGCCTTAGATACCTAACAAGACTGACACATAGTCGGTTGTTGGAAATGTAGATCTGCGGGGGAAAAAGTGATTACACACATAGTTAAGAGGGTCAGATAGGTGACATAAATTAAATAAGTGATAAAGGGTGCAAGCTCGCAGCATAGAAATGTATGAACTAGAGATATTTTAATTAAAAAATGAAAAATACAAATACAGCACCATAATTATTTGTCTTTCATAATTTGTTATTGTTTTTGACTTGGAACCCAAACACTTATAACTTTTTCAAATAGGGTGAAAGTATAATTGTTAGCCTTGCATTTTGAATTTCAGTATACAATAAACATTCAACCATAATACTTTGAGTGGTGTCAATATTTAGTTTTATTCACTTTCATAATTTGCAAACAACTAATATATGTAATTATGAATATGGACAGTATTTTAGTACAGTTGTTTTTGTATTTAGCATAACTTCATTTGAGATACTTGTAGAATTCTGTTGTACTCCAATTTAGAATCTTCTGTTTGGTTCCTCATGCACAAAGGAAGGCTAACTGCAAAATGTTAGGTCATTTTTTATAAAATATAAAGTGAGATAATTTTTGGAATTTAGTTGCAACTCCACAATTTTGAGAATGTAGCTGAGGCAATATTTTCATTTCTAGAAACCAGTTTCAGGGTATGAAGGTGGGGTAGTTATTATTTCTTACCCAAGAGCTTCCCAAAGCCACAGTTTTTCTAGGAAAAGTGAATGAAAACATTTTTGTGTAACTGCACGTGAACATAGGAACACCCATTCAAAGAAATATTCGGGTTCAGATGGGCTGTAATGTCAACCCAAATGATTATATCTGATACAGTTTCGACTGGTCAACCAGTCTGAGTGTTTTCTTTGGGTGACATAAGCAAGACGATTTCTTTGAATAGTTCAAAAATATCCTCAGCTCTATGTCACCAGTAAGCCAGATACTTTCAAGCAGTGCAGTATCCAATTCATTACTGCCAAGTACTGAATTGTCTGAGACTCAAACAGTTTGCGTGGTAATGGCTACTTTGACAATGAGTTTCATTTTTAACTTTTGGCACAAAGATCTCCCCATTTAATGATGCAACATTCTATAACCTAGGAATATGTTTCTACCTTGAATTAAACTTGTACAGCACTGACTATGATAGGACCACAACGATGGGTCTGTTGTCTTGGCTACAGTACTAATTTTGGATTTGTCCATCATGAACATTTTCCTAACATATACAAAAAGTCATTTCCTGATGTTATTCCTATCATGGGCATTCTGCCCAAAAGTCCTTTGGTCACATCAAAATTCCTTTTGACAGCATGAATAAATATAGCTAACTGTATGGTGTTATTTATAGCTGTGCTTTCATCAGCTGCAATAGAATATGCCACAAAAGATTTAACTTTTTCATGCATTGTATCCTATAAGTGCTTAGCCAAGTCTACAATACATTGAGCTACAATATTTCTGGCTAGACAGATTTTTGAAATTGATTATTTCTGCTTAATGCACATAATTTCTGATGTACTCTGTAGACACTTTTTAAAAATAAGCTCACCACCTGCCCAGAGTTTTAAAGCCTGAGGAAATTTTCAGTTAATGGCATTGCATAGTGGTATGGCACTGTAGCAGTACTTATTTTTATTTAACTTTAAAGAGTTTAGACATTTTAGTCCTTTCTTTAAAGTTTATTTGTTTTTCATCACTCATCTTTTCTGTATCCTGATCATAGCTCTTATTATGGTTTGTCTCATAATAGTGTTTAAGTCATGTTCTCCTGACACTCACTTTCTCTGCATAATGAACACATTATATACACATTTTCCTTGTAATATTCCCATTGGCTTGTCTCTTTTTACCCTGTTTTAGTGACTGGGTATCAAGAAACACTGTTTACAAAACAACAGAACTAGTGGCTTAATGACAAATAGCCACTTGGTTCTGGTCTCAGTTTCTGGCTCAGTGAGTAGTGACGAGGACTCTGGTAAACTAGATCTGGAATTCCTACATGGAAGGGATTCCAAGCATATATAATTCACCTAGTTACCTTAGTTATTGATTTGTTGGTTCTTTGAATTTTGGTTAGAGAATGTAATCTGTGTGATAACAATCCTTTAAAATGTAATGAGACTTGTTATGTGTGTGGTGCAATATTTGGGAAATTTTTGTAGATATTCCATATGTGCTTCAAAATGTGTATTCTGCAGGTTTGGAGTGCAGTATTCTATGTAAGCTCATAGATCAAACTTGCTAATGTACAAGTTTCCATGTGCTTACTGACTCTTGTCTGCTTGACCTATCAGTTGCAATGATATGTTAAAATCTCTCATTTCAGTGTGTAGTTATCTATTTCTACTTGTGGTTCTGTCAGTTTTCACTTTATATCTTATGTTTTGATCCTATGCGATTAGGTATATATGTATAAATGTAGCACTGATGAATCAAACATCTTATTACAGCCCTTATTTTTGTAATGCTTTATACCTACTGCTTCCTTTGTTTCCTACTGATATACCTACACTAGTTTTATTTTGGTTAGTATACCTTCGACTTTCAACATTTCTGTGACTTTATACATTAGATATGTCCTTTGTAAATGGCACATTGTGGGATAAATATAAAACCTGGTGCTTGATGCTTGCACCAGGAATTCATGTTGCCATTTTGTAATGATGAACTTGAGACTTGCTCTCTCTCTCTTTTTATTTTTTATTTTGAAATAATTTTAAAGTCACAGAAAAGTTGCAAGAACAATACAGTACCTACATACCCTTCACTCAGATTCCACTGTTGTAATATTTGACCATATTGGTTTATCATTCTCTCTCTGTCTTTATCTCTAACTAGCTTTCTCTGTATTTTCTATACCATTTAAGAATAAGTCTTAGAAGTGATGCCCCATTATCTTTAAATTGTTGAGTGTATATTTTTCTAAAACAAGGGTACTCTCCAACAAAATCGCAGTAAATGCATCAAAAAAATATTAACATTGGTACAATACAACCACCTTACCCTCAAACTTCATTCAAATTTCTTTTCACTATTCCAAATTTGTCATTTATAGCAGAAATCAAACAAGCATATAAGACCTGCTTCTCTTTTTTCTCTTTCCTTTCTGGTCTAGCATTCGATCTGGGATCATGTAGAGGATTTAGTTGTCAAGTCTCCTTAGTCTCCTTCACTTTGGAACAATTTCTTACTCCTTCCTTGGCTTTCATGACTTAATACTTTTAAAGTGTAGAGGCCAGTTAATTTAATTACACATTTGTTAAATATTTCCTCATGATTCAATTTAGGTTATGCAATTTTGGCAGAAATATCATAGACTTGACATGCTATTCAGTGTGAGATTGATTTGTCCCACTACTGTTGATGTTCACTTTTGTCACTTGGCTAGGATGATGAGGTCAGTTTAAATTATTTTTTACTTATTAAATAAATATCATATTTAATGCATGTTTCTTAGAGAGGTACTTTGAGATTATGAAAATATACTGTTCTTTATCAAACCTTTCACCCACTGGTTTTAGTATCCACTGATGAGTCCTCTTTTAAATTTATTATTTAATTGAAGGATGCGGAGTAGGAAAAAAGTTGAACAATTAGGTTCCAAATGAATTTCTCTTTAAAAGACGGATGGGCAAGAAGTTTGTTCTTCTCTAGGATATGGCTTCATCTTGTGGGCCACCTGTTTTTTGAGTTACTTCCAGCGTTTCTTAACTATGCCCCACCTTGGATCTACTCAATCAAAATAGGGAGGGTGGGGAATGGGAATCTTCATTTTTAAGAGGGCCCCAGGTGGTCCTCACATATAAAGAAACACTAATAAGAGAGTCAAGTGACCTTTGGTTGAAAGATCTGCCTAACCATTGCAAATTGTGGACAAAAGATACAGATGTTGCATTTAATGTAAAAGCTTATAAATACTATATCAGACATGCTATTGAGACAGGATGGATTTATTCAGTTTAGAATGCTCACATTCTGCCCCCAAATAGATGAATGTGTAGCACACCATTCAGGCAGAAGCCTGCCCTCCTCTACATAATCCAACAAGGGAAGTGGACAAAAAGATATCTTTCTCTGTAGCTCTAAGGTCTCCACCCACAGTCTACACTTTTTATTTCGCTTGGTTAGTATCAAAGCACAGAGCACTTCAGTCCTACCTACTTTAGTCTGAGCCTCCCATCTTCAGCTCCTTATTTCCTCTGCAGCAAACACACTGTTCTATACATTGAGTTGCTAGGTTCTTTGTCTCTTGTAAGCTGCTGTGAATCACGAAAGAATAATTCTCTTTGTATATAACACCTTTTTAGTGCTGTTTTGCCTTGGAAAATTTATCTGAACCATGATCCCAAACCTGTTACTTTTGGCCACTTTTATTATCATTGCTGGTACGAACAGGCATCCTATGAACCTTTCACAATTACAGTCCTATTTCAAATCTCCCCCAAGTGCCATAACTTTGCTCAGGTGGATTTATTAACTGCTCTTTAATCAGTTCAAACCTAAATCTCGTGAGTAAAATGCAGTCTGGGCTTCCTCAGTTAATATTAATGCCTTTCCCTATCCAAGCTGTTTTGTAATTCAACCATAAGGTATTTCATTGCAAAGAAATTACCTACTGAAAATCATAGTTTTTCCTGGTTTGAGGTAGATTTTTTTTTTGAGGCACTATTTATTTAATATGGCAGACACATAGCATTGAATTATTTTTCACTTGAAGACCATTTTTCATAATTCTGAATGGAAGTATTGTCATTTTTAATCAAAACATAAAGGATGGAAGTATAGGGAAAACCTCTTTAGAATACGAAGATAACAACTTGGAACTCACACAAAAAATATGCCATTTCTTGAGTTTTAATCAAAGAACAGAATGATGGAACAGATAGCAAAAGTAGTCTGGTTAAAAAATTTTTGTACTGAACTGAGTGTTTATTAGTACATTAATGGGTTCTTTTATTGGTTTTATATACATGTGTCATGTCATTTTGACACATTTTGACACAGCTGATTTTACTGGCATAAACAGATGATCTGGAAGGCTAAGTAACTTTCCCTAACATTAGAAACAGTCACATCAGTGTAACTCTAAAATTATGTCTCTTTTTTTCCTGTTATCCTACTCACATTAGGTACAGAAAATATGTCCTTGGTGAAGTCAAATATTAGTATAAATCTCAACTTATTAGGTTAAAGTAACAGAAAATTTACATTTTCTTAACTTCTAGTGAAAAAGAGTTATTGTTAGATTTCCCTTTGCATCAAAGACAAAAGACAATTCTTCACAAATGAAATATTTTCCATTTCTTGCACAGGTGATTGTGATGAAAAAATTCTATTTCTTGCAAAGATTTGTAAGCTTAAAAACTCTATGTGGTTTGAGTTATATTGGCAAACCCAAGTACTTAAATTGGTTTTTTTCCTACTTTGATGAATAAGAGCAATGCTAGCAAAACCAAATGAAGTAGGAAGGTTTTAATTATTTTGCTTGTATTATATAATGGTCCATTATTTTGAGGCATTGGCAATTTGTCAGTCTTGGTTGTATATATGATCAGGCATATGCACGCCTACTACTTGTGCACCAAGATATCCATTTCCTTTCTTTCCTCCCCATCCCTCCTGATGCTGTCCTGCTTGTCTCTTCTTGTCTACTTCCCTCCCATTTACATTTCTTGTTTCTCACTATGCTCTGCATTATATTTCTGGTTTTCTCAGTCGACGCTTAGAAATCAACACCCACCAAAATTCATTGTGCATTGAGCCCACTCCAAATACCTTCATCTCCTTTCAAGTGCATATATATTTGTCACTTTGCCAGGACTTGGCAAATGAAAGATAGTAGTGTTTTCAATTGCAACAAAAATACTGATTCACTTCACGTTTTTCTAATTATATCAGAACGTTCCAAGATAAACTAAGGAAAGAAAAAAGTCACCTTTTCACTTTGAGGATTGAAAGTCTTTCAAATAAAATACATTTGTGTTACTGAGAAAGAAGCAGTAATACAAAAGAAAAACTATTTTCTAGGCATTCCTTGTATTTTATTTTTAAAACATTTTTCCAGATTATAAAAGCAATTCAATAGAGTCTTTGGAATTATGGAAAAGTATACTGAATAAAATAAAAATTTACCTGCCATTCTATGAAAGAGAAAATTACACTTTTATTTAAGATTTATTTCTTTTCTCTAGTTAGTTCCCAGTTACCTCTCAGAGTTGTCAGCTAAAAAATCAAGGGATTGCTCCTTATTGCCTTTTCTCAACCCAGCTAGCTTATGTCTCCTGTTATATGTTATCATAATTCTCTGTGTTCCTCAATCATAACATAGGAACACTTTCGGTATGGTGGCTTATTTATTATCTATCTCCACCTGAGTACAGACTCTGAGTTGTCTGCTGTGGTAGCCCAGCAATGAGCAAAAGGAACAAATAAATATAAGTGGATGATACTATATTATTTTTACAATCTGTTTTAATATTAACATATTGTGAGCACTTTCCCTTATTATTAAATATTTTCTGAAACTATATACTACATATCTATACTTATATGTATATCTGTAAGTAGATACAGATGTAGATGTTTTCCATTTTATGTAGTCAAATAAAATTTTTTCTTGATGGATTCCATCTATATTTTTATGCGTTAGAAAGATTTACACATATGTTTACCAACAGTTTCCCCAGTATTTTATGGGTTTGTTATTTATATTTAAGCTTTAATTCTCCTAGAATTGTTTTTTAAAACTTCTTGTTATGAAAATATAGAAGAATAGTATAATGAGCTCTTATGCACATTATAACCCAGATTCACAATTGTAAATTTCTGGTCAATCCTGTTACGTTTATACCTCTACCCACTTCTCTCCTCTTAATTATTCTGAGGTGAATTCCAGACTTCTTATTCATGTGCAAATATTTCTTTTTTATGTATCTATGGAAGGCAAAGGCTCTTTAAAACAATATAACAACAGAGTTGTCACATCCAAAACAATGAATTATTTCTTCTAATATAACTTTTTAATGTAACAAATGAAATGGAAATTGCTACTGTTCCCTCTGGATTCTTAGTATTGGTCTGATCACCAAGTTTTGAATGATTTATCCTTTTCAGTGTTGTTTTATCTTTCTCTTTCAGGAATCTCAGCAGAAGGGACCACCTTTCTTTGTCTTTCGGCCTGGCCTGGGGTTCACACATTAGGCTATATTAATTCTTTGCCTTCTTCCCATTTATTTCTGCTGTCTTCCAGTTGGTATGCATCGTTTTTAACTAATCTGGGGGCTTGGAGCTTCTTTGGAATGCTTTTAATAAGCTTCTACCTACTTGCTTTATGCTGTATGAGGTGAATTCTAAGTTGAGCCATTCTCTCCTCTACCAAGGTCAACATTCTTCTCAATACAGAATCTTCCAAAGTAGGAAAGTTTAGTTCGGATCTTCCAGTTTCCTTCACAGCTTCCTCTACATGACACAGTTTTCTCAGGAGGAGGAAATACAGATTGTACCTCACTGACTTTCTTCAGGTTCATCTGCATTTTAACATACATTCTTCAGCGCTTCTTGTTTGAGGCTGCATTTTTCCTTCACTTCTCTATCAGATGCAGGCTTTCCCCTGTATGAATATTCTGCTGTCCATTTTAATAGAGTCTTGGCGTAGGGAGCTGGATATCTGAAACCCCATGGATGTTATTAGGGAGCCCCAGATAGACTTTCTTGGGAGAAAATACCATAAGGATTATTTCTGCAGAGGTCAAAGGCTAGTAAGTGTCCAATAATTCAAGAAGCTTCAAGCCTTTACTTATCTCGTTAAGAAGCACGTTTGGCAACTTCGTAAAAAGAGCTAAAATAGCACTCTGAGATCCAGTAATGATTTACATTAAGAAGTGGAATGCCACCTCTGCTTCAACCTAAAATAACTGACTTCTTGTTTTGCTCCTGTTCTACCCCTATAAAACTTCCCTTTTCACCTGGTTTTAGATTCAAATTCTTTGCAAGTTAAGTTATACCCACAGACTCTAGCCTTTGATATGCAGAGGCTACTGAGACTTGCAAGAAAGTGAACACAATCAAAATTGGAAAGACAATTTTATTTTCGTATCCCCTCTATTTTAGCTATGTGGCCTCGAGCAAATCACTTCTCCTCCTTCAAATTCAGGGTCGTTAACTTTAAAATGGCTTAATGATTGTTTTATTCACAGGATGGTTGTGAAGATGAAAAGATAAAATAAATACAAAAGTTTTAGTAAGAGTAAAACATATACTAATATTAGTTTCTATTGTAAGTATTTTATAAATTAAGATGGTTAATAATAGCTGGTCATTATTGTAAGATTTAAGATGTATAGATAGAAGAATAGAGTCATTCACTAATCTTTTTCTGTGGGAGCCACTGGCCTACTTAATTTCTGAACTCACTTGCAGTTTTCAAATTCTTTAATGCTGTAAACTAGAGCTATATTAAGGCTAATGGGATTCTTCTATAGTTTTCTCAGGTGAACTGTTAGTTACCACAGATACTGTCTTTCTGAGACTTGAACTAGATAATTGTAAGTTCGGCTCCTTGGGAAACAGACTCTGAGGAGAGATTTGCACAGACTGTTTATTGGAGAGTTCTCTTGGTGACAATATCCTGAGGGGTGAGGGAAGCAGTTTGAACAGAGGGGGATGTGGAGCCCAGACGCACTCACAACAAAGGCTTCAGTCTATCTTGGTGGAGCCTTTGAGCTTCTGAATTGTTCTGCCCTGAGGCAAAGGAACTTGACCTTTGTATTTTCCTCATCCACCGCCTCTTTCCCGCACTGCCCCCAACCTTCACAGAGGAGGAGAGTGACCCCATTGGAGGTGGTGCTCTTTGGCCAAGGGCTCAGGTGTGAGTTGTCAGCCACCATATTCCCAGCACCTGGAGGTTTGAATGCTTCCATCTTGAAGGAAGATCTGACAGCGAAGCACTCCATTCACTACGACTGTGTGTGTCTTTGAAACATTGGTCTCTGTTACTGGGGCCCCAATTTCCCTAGCATGTAGCGTATATATAAGCTTAGACAAAGTAAGTCCACCATTCTGAGTCTGAAGTTTCCACATCTAAAGTACAATTCTCACTGCTTTTCTTTTTTTCTTTTTTCTTTTGAGGATTAAATGAACTACCACTCATGTTCTAGATAAGGCAAGTTGCAAGTGCAAGTGCGTCATGGTCCCCTCTTGTGGGAATGAAAGTCTGGAGACATGACTTTGGGGTTCTAGAATATGAGAATTTATAATGCTGGATTGTAAAACATTCTGATCTGATTGCTAGGTCAGAGTGGTTGAAAAGGTTCCTCTTTGCTTGGGTTTGAATAATTTCAAAGGAACACCTTGTTGCCAGAGAACACCTTTTTGGAATTAGACTGGATTTCTAATTTGAGTTTAAAAGAAAAAGATCACTGCATGGCTTGTTAGCCCTTCAATGATTTAATTGATGTTCCAATTATGTCTTTTGTTCAGTAGTTCAATGAGATGAGGAGGGGTACTGGAAATTTAGTGAGGGTGAGCATTATTTGAATTGCCTCAACTCAATCTCTGATTATGTAAACTGTCTGAATTCCTTCAAGGGAGGTGAGATAAAAATTAACACCTAAATGAGGACCTCCTCCTGAGAGATCAAAGTACCAAATGGCCCCACAATCTCTATGCCTGCTACTTGGAAAGACCTGTGTTCTCCTCTAGATTCTCTGCCCAAATCAAATGTATCCCTGATCTTGTAGTTATCTTGTCTCAATTGGAAGACATCAAAACAATCCTGGATGGTTGCTTTCAGATCTTCGAGCTTAGTTATAACACAGTCTCATGTATGTAGCTGTGTTAATGTCATACCAGTTAACAAGCATGCCGCTTTGAATGCAAAAGCAACTAGCTTGCATCTAATTACTAAAGTATTTTTCTAGAAGAAATCCGTTCCAATGGGAAGATTATCCATTGAGGAGTTCTCTTAACTTGGAGGGAAGACTTTCAATTATAAATCCATTCAAATATATTTATGGGCTTCAATTCTTCCTCTTTGAAGGGACAGGGGCCAAGGTCAGCCATATACCTGAGTGCCGCCAATAGATGGCCACCTACTTCCAGAGTTGCAGACAACTGTCAGGATCTAAAACACCTACATTTTCTAAGGTTGGGGTGTGTGTTAAATAGAGTCCTTTGTTACAATGTAAATACCTATAGATAAGAGTACAAAAAACACTTTTCCAGTAATAACCTTGGTATAAATCTGTTAAATTTTTTTTTTTCAGCCAAAAAACTAGCTCAGAGCAAGTTTTGAATATAGAGACAGAGCACAGATAAGAGCAAAATAAAAGCTGCTGGAGACTCCCTTTTTAAAAATATAATTTCAACTGTTCAAAAATTTGTGTGCTATTGTGAAAAGAGCATTGCATTAGAATTGGGATGTCTGACTTCTAGAAGGATCTCTGCTTATGTAACTGTGGGGACAGAGTCCCAGAGAGCAGTTTCCAGGCTCTGGAGCTCACATGGAAAGGTGCTGGCTCGAGTAGCAGATGGCCATCAGGTGTGACTAGTTGGCCATCAACTGTAACCAGTTCCCCATTAGCCACTAATATAACTGCCACAGCTACTCTAGGAGGTTGGTTTGTTGGCAGAGAAGCAGATGGCAGATTAGAGCTAGCAAGTGGGGTTGGCAAGCATGGATGGCGGATTGCGGATCATGTGGATCCTACTTCCTGTGTCTCACCTGGCCACCAGCGGGACTGGGGTGCCGGAACACCCCTTGTTTGGGTACTGGCGGATGTCTGCTTCTTATATCTCCAACCCAGCCACCAGTGAGAATATAGTGGTATGACTCCCCTATCTATGGCTCCTTTGATTCTGTGTTCATATCCTGTGTTCTGGTGTGGGGCGTGGGACCAGAGACCCCACATGACAGTAATTTTGACAAAAGTGCTTATTCTTTCTATGTCCACATTTCTTGTGTTAAAATACAGGACTTGGGTTTAGATCAGGACTCAATAAACTTTTCCTATAAGGGCGAGATAGTAAATATTTTCAGCTTTGGGGGCCAGATTGTCTCTCATGTAACTACTCAACTCTGTCCCTGTAGCAAGACAGTAGCTGTAGACAATAGGTAAATGAATGTGTGTAACTGTGTTCCCATATAACTGTATTTACAAAAACCCACAGCTGGCTGGATTTGGCCTAGGGTCTGTACTGGCTGACTGTGCACTAGATAATAGTTCCTAAACCTGAGTGATTGTTGGAATTCCTGAAAGTATTGCTACCAAACCCAAGTTCTTGTGTGTGATACTTCGAAAGCCCAAATCAAAATGTCAGAGTTTGGAGTAAGGAAATGTTTATTGATTGAGAAAGCACCAACCAAGAAGATGGGAAACCTAATGGTTCCTCAAATCTATCTTGATTGCTGGACTAGGTTAAGGGTTTTTAAGGGATTAAGAGGAACTAGTATGAAGAAGTGCTGGTGAGGCAACTTTAATTGGAAGACCTTGGAACTTAGCCATTTATGGTAAAGGGACATCCACACTAGATCTTCCTGGACAATGGACCCTTTGCTTCTAAAAGGGTTCCAGTGTTCAAGTTCTGGTTATGTGCTGGTCTTTTGGTTCTGTTGTGGGTTGCAGGGGCAGAGATGAGATTTTGGTTTCTTGTGCAGCTGGAGATCAACGTTCGCTCCTCTGTGCATTCTTCAGCTGCGTGATTTCCAATTTTGGTCTGTTGTTTCTGAAAATCAACTCGGTATCTCATTAGACAAGATACGACCATTTTGAGCTGGTTCTGTGGTGCCAATATCCGGTATCTACTTTCAGGCATCACATTGTATTATGACTACAGTCAGAAGCAAAAATCTCAGTTGCCTTCAGCAATAAGCATTTATTTATCACATGTCTGTGACTCCACCAAGATGGTCCTGCTGGTCTTAGCTGTGCTTGTTCACACGTGTTCAGCTCTCGGGGGTTACTGATCTGGGTTACAGCACCTAGGGCAGCTCTGCCTACTGCTGCAGATGTGGAGGGCACACTGGGATGGTTCTCTTCTACATAAGTTCCTTCTGGGGTATTCTGAAGTGACCACAGAAACTCTCTCTGGATCAATGGTACAGACACAAAAGTGTAAATGTAAACATGTGAGATTTCTTAAAGGCCTGCATTTGAAATTGACACAATGACAGTGTCACTTCTGCCCATATGTCATGGTCCAAAGCAGGTCATATGAACTGGCCCAAAGTCAAAGGGTGGAGAAGTATATTCTACCCATGATGAGGTCATGGAAAGGGTGTGGAGAGAGGGTCATTCAACCAATCAAACTGGAATTTTAAAAAATTTTTAAATCACACTTTTGGGCCCCATTGCCAGAGGTTCTGATTCAGCAGGACCCTGGGTGAGTTTAAAAATATGTAGGTGCTCAACCATTTTGATGATCAGCCTTCGTAGAAAACCACTTGATTAGAGCCTTTCTCAGGCCACTTGCAACTCCATTTCATTTGATTCTGTGAAATGAAGTTTCAATTTTTTTTAAAGTATACTTTGTTCTCAGAAAGCTTTTAAGAAACATTTCATAGCCAGTCTCAGCAGTCATTTGGTGTTTCAGGACCACAAAGCAGGCTGACCAGGGTCTTGATGGAAAATCTGCGGTTCGCCTCTCACAGAGCTCTGACCTGCTTTACCCTTTGCCCACTCCTCCTTGTCTTCCCCAGACCTCTCCTGTTGGGACCCACTTATCAGGTGCTCATGGAGGGAAGCTGATGATCGCCATCAGTGGCACAGCTGGACTAAAACCAACTCATTTCACACTGCAGTGGCTGGTAATCAAATGGTACTACATGCTTTATTAATTTGTAATCACCCTATCCCCCTCCCTTTTCTTTTACTCATAGGTCACTTAAAAATTCCTTGATTGTGCAACCGTGGGGAGTAATCCTTCCCCCAAATATGTGGCACTTTCATTATGCAATTGCTAAATTCAGCATTTTGGGGGCATTTCTTATAAATATTTAATGCTGCATTTTAAAATTTATATTTGGGGTGATTTTTCTTTTCTCGTTTGAAAGAAGCTTTTCATTGTGGCATAATGGCTGGTCCTGTCACCATCAATATCTGTGGGTCAACAGGATATTAACTGGCGGCAATGTTAGGTCCCTGTTAAGTTGCAGCTGTGGTTAGGAGAAACATGGATGTCCGGAAAAGCTCTTTCATGAAAGCTGATGTCAGCATGTCATTGCCAACCACAGAAGAATTATCTTTGTCATTTGGCTTGCTAAAGCAATATGAATTTCTTTTAAAAATCCATACATTTAAATTGCCAGCATATGATTTATGCAACACCAGAATTTGTCAGCTGGTTTAAGCCAACATAGAGACTTATGTAGACAGTGGGTAGGAATAAAATGCAATACAGAATCCAGAAGTACTTTAAAAAAAAATATTACTCATTTTTATTAGTATATTATATTTATATAGAAACTTTCATGTACCAAGAAACTCCTTTAAAACTATTTAATGAATCTTACTAATACCACCCAGGATAATTGTACATCACCCCCAGAGATGGCTTAGGCCATGTGTTATGTTGATATTTTTTTAAGAGACAAGTAAAAAGAAATCATATTGTCTTTAATCGCATCGATTGGTTTGGGAATGGTTTCAATGTGGGAGGAAAAGAATCCACAAAACCCACACCATCAGAAATCATTTAAAAGATAAGAAATGAATAATAGAGGGCTTTGATCTTATAGGTGTCAGCAAACATTTTTTTGCAAAGGGCCAGAGAGTAATATTTTCACCTTTGTGGGCCATCTGATCTCTGTTGCAGCTATTCAAATCTGCCATTGTAGCATGAAAGCAACTGTAGACAATACATAAACAAACGATTTTTTCTCAAGTCCAGTCAAATTTTATTTATAAAAACAGGCAATGATACACACCAACTAAAAGAGATTACAAAAAATCCAACTATATATTGTCTATAAGAAACCTATTTTAAATATAAATATACAGATAGATGAAAAGTTAGACAGTTGAAGTTAACACTAATCAAAATAAATGAGAGTTGCTACATTAATTCCAGACAAAACAGGCTTCAGAACAAGAAAAATTATGAGATAAAGAGGGCCATTATAAAATGCAAATCAAAACCACAGTGAAATACCACCTCACACCTTTTAGAATGGCTATTACAAATAAGACAAGAAATAGCACGTGTTGGAGGCAAGTAGAGCCAAACAAAACCTCGCACACTGCTGATGGGAATGTACAGCTACTATGGAAAACATCATGGAGGTTCCTCAAAAATTAAGACTAGAGCTACCATATGACTCACCAATCCCTCTTCTGGGTATCAACCCCCCAAATTTGAAAACATTTATTCATAAAGATATATATACCCCTATGTTCATACCAACATTATACATGGTAGCTGAAACATGGAAACAACCTAAGCGTTCTTCAATGGATGATTGGATAAAGAAGATATAGTGCATATATACAATGGAAAACTAATTAGCCATAAGAAAGGATGAAATACTGCCATTTGTGACAACATGGATGGATCTTGAGAGTATCATGCTAAGTGAAATAAGTCAGATTGAAAAGGGCAAGAACCATATGATTTCACTCATATGTGGGATATAAAACTGAAAGCAAGAAACAAATTCATAGACACAGACCACAGAATGGTGGTTACCAGAGAGGAAGCAGGTGGGAGGAGGATGAATAGCATAAAAGAGATCAAATATATGGTGACGAAGGAAGACTAGACTCTGGGTGGTGAACACACAATGCAATATACAGGTGATGTATTATAGGACTGTACACTGGAAACTTACATAATGTTATTAACCTATGTCACCCCAAAATTTTTAATAAAAAGAGGACCATTGAATAATTATAAAGAGGCCAATTCTCCAAGAAGACAAAATAATCCTTAAGGCATATGTGTCGAAAAACAGCATCAAATGTATATGAGGTAAAAACTGATAGAATTGCAAGGAGAGATAGACAAATTTATAGGTAAAGCTGGGGAATTGAACACCCTCCTGTCAGTAACTGACAGATACAGTAGACAGAAATCCAGTAATGACATAGCTGAACTGAACATCACCATCAATCAATTGGATTTAATTGATATTTATAGCTTGTTTTATCCAACAACAGCAGAATACTCATTTTTCTCACGTTCACATGGAACATTCACCAAGATAGACCACATTCTGGCCTATGAAATACATTTTACCAAATTTAAAATCATACAAAGCATGTTCTCAGACCACAGTGCAATTATACTAGAAATCAATAACAGATGGATAGCTGGAAAGTGCAAAAATATTTAGAGATTAAACAACACACTTCTAGATAACACATGGGTCAAAGAAGAAGTCTCAAGAGAAGTTTTAAAATATTTTGAACTAAATTAAAATGAAAATACAATTTATCAAAATTTCTGAGATGCAGCAAAAGCAATGCTCAGAGGGAAATTTATAGCATTGAATGCATATGTTAGATAGAAGAACTATATAAAATAAAAAAGAGGCAGTGTACTAATTTAACCCATGGGCCATAGATTGTTGACTCCGATCTAAAATGTGATCAATTTGATTCTAAAATAAGCTGAATTATTTCTCTCCACTCCAGGTTTGTAAACTATAGAAAGCCATTGCAAACCACTGGGCCATCTATCAAAAATGGAATAGCAAGAGCAATTAGAGAAAATAAGTACTTTGTTGTAACTATGAGAAAGCCCCTCAGCATGCGTCCTATGGATGACTGGCATTAGTAACACCCCAAGCAGCCCAGCTCTTACCACTTCATCTAGCCCTCCTCTGAACCTATATTTCTAACTGACAGCCCCTTCTCTCCAACAGTCTCAAACTGGTCTTCCCTCTTGCCTGCCTGCAATTTATATTTTTACAAGAGTCAGAATGATCTTCAAAAAATAATTCACCTGTTTAAAATTCTTTATGTTTTTCCCACTGACTTTAGAATAAAATTTATTTTTTATAGTACCAATACCTGCAAAGCCTGGTGTGATCTAGTGCTGTCCTCTCTTCCTAACTTAATCTCATCCTCTTTTCCCCATTCACTTGTTATTCCCCCAGAACATAGAATGCCAAGCACTTTCCTTTGATGCATTGGGAAGCTCCAGTTCCCTAGAAGGCATCTCCCTGTCCCTATCTCTTCTAGAAAATTTTTCCTAGGGTTAGTTTTCTATGGCTGTTGTAACAAATTATCATAGACTATGTGGCGTAAAATAACAAAATTAATTTTCTTATAGTTCTGGATGCCAGAACCCCAAAGTCACTAGTTCTACTAGACTGAAGTCAAGGAGTTAGCAGGATTCACTGCTTCTGGAGGCTCCAAAGGGAGGAGCAGTGTTTTTGGCTTTTTCAGTGTCTGCTGTCTGCCTGTATTCCTTGGCTTGTGGCCCCTTCTAACATCTTCAAAGCACATCATCTAATCTCTGTTTCTGTCATCATATCACCTTCTCCTTTGACTCTGAATGCTCCTTTTATAAGGACACTGGTGATTACATATAGGGTCCATCCAGATAATCACCTCATCTCAAGACCCTTAACTCAATTACAAAGTCCCATTAGCATGTAAGGTAACATTCACAGGTTCTGGACATTAGGATATGGACACATCTGGGGACATTATTCAGCCTATGAGATATTCATCTTCCAGATCTTGGTTTCTATATCTTTCCCCCAGGGAGAGCAGCCTGACCCTCCAATCTCCGTGAGCTCTCTCAGGTTGTCTCTTTCATTAAAACCTCTTTTTGTATTTCATCTCAGTTACCTTTCAGTTTAACACCTGCCTCCTTCACCAGACTTTAAGCCAGAAGAGGTCAGAGAGCATGTCTGTTTTATCTATCATTGTTGAATAAATAACCTGATAATAGTGGTTCATCTTCATGTTTACCCCAAAAGGGCATAGCTTGGTTTTCTTAAGCAACTTAAATTATGATATGACATTTGAAGTAATGTTTTTGTTGTTGTTGTTGTTGTTTGTTTAGCTAATTCATTATTTTCTGAGTGTTTTCTTTTAGAACAGGCTAAGGGAAAGCATTTTTAGGAAAAATTTCTTTCTGATAAGAGAACCCCCCCAAAAAAAATCCACCCAAAATTAAAAATCCTGTTAGCTCCTAAATCAGTTATCAAATGCTTTCACATTTAATACACCCTGTCCTGTTCTCAAAGAAATAGAAACTGTAGAAACTATAACAATAATTTTTATCAGTTATATTTTTATATTTGTATTGAAGTATATATAACATACAATAAAATATGCGACTATTAAGTATTCACCATTCACATTTTAATTAACAACTGAATGCTTGAAAGCTAGGTCTTTGGCAGATCTACACAAACAAAATATAAATGCCCTTCAATTTTTAATTTCTTTTTTATGGCTTTAAGCATTATACCTGTTTATGGTAAAAAATGTGAAATAGGGAAAACCCAAGTAGGAAAACAAAAACCACAAAGAAACCCACCACCCAGTAATCATCAGTCTTAATCCTGAGTGTCTAGACATCATTTCTAGTTCTTTCTATGGCCTGTCTCCTCATTTACCTCAAGTAGGTCTGTCCAATCTCAGTTATAAACATTGTTTATATGTAAATGATCCCAAATCTCTTATCTCCTGTCTCTTATCTCTCCCTGGCTGGCAGACACTGGCAGCTCTGTTTGAATGTCCAGTAGATATCTCAAATATCACGTCACTGAAATAGAGCCTTTGACGTTCACTCCTTCTTATCTTCTTCCTAGTAAGTGTATCACCATGCACTTAGTGTCTCAGGCCAAAACCTAGGCTTTATTCTTGAAAAAAATGAGGATACCAAAAAATCATGAAGGTAATTTAAATCAGCGCAGAACTCTCATTAAACGAGTTAGAATTTAAAACCCCAGAAAACAATCAAATACTCAATATGTAAGAAGTCAGTGTCTGGTAAACGTCAGAGGATGGAGTGAAAGATGATTTTGCAGTGATGGTGATATGTTAAGTGGCTAAATATTTGGGGACAAGTGTAGATTCCTAGCTCTCTCTTTCTCTCTTTCCTACTCTTTCCCAAGTTTAAACTCTCTCAAACTGTGAATCTGAATGATTTCACCAGTTGTTTCTCAGTATGGGACACCTTATTGAATAGAGCATTCACATAAGCCTTTATAGGAACAGGCCAATCTTGATCTTTGGTTTTTGGGTCCAATGTCTCCAATCAGTTATTTGTAGCTGGGGCTGGATCGACTCCATGAGTATGTAACCTGTGCTGTCACATGGCCTCATGCTTAGAAAGGCCCACACCTGGTTTAACGTTTTGCTTTGGCTGTCTAGTAATTCTTAATAATTTCTGAACAAGGGTCTTTGTTCAATTTTTATTTTGCACTGAGTACCATAGATTATGTAGCCAATCATATTTTACTGAGAATGGTCAATAGGTGTTAAGGATCTTTTCAGAGATGGGCTGTGGTATACAGGGGTTTTCAGACTCTCAGAAATGGATAACATCACTTTAAGATATCTTGCTTGGATTCCCAGAAAGCCAGCACAAAAGTAGAACAAATAAATTAAAATTTACTAAATTTCTTTATAAGATTTATAATTGCTCTGCTAGTAAAAAATAACTAGTAATGCAAATAAAAGACAAATGAAAACCTTTATGGCATATATATCTTTTCTATGGTCATCCTGCAATATCTTTAAAATGTGAAATTTAACAACCCACCTATAAGAAATGGTCAAATTATATACATGATTGATTAACATCAGGGAATATAAAAGTAACATTAAGTAAACACATGAAAATATATTTAGCCTAGTTAACATGTAGAGAGGCCTAAATTTACATGACATACTATATTTACTTATAAAATTTATAGTATTTAAAAGTAACACTCAGTGTGGTCATCAGCAGAAAGAAGAGGGTTCTCTTATCTGCTAGGGGGAGAGCTAATTGGCAGAATCAGCTTGGTAATACCCATTTATTTTCTTAAAGTGTACATATTCTAGCAATGCTACTTCTAGGTATCCGTCTTAAAAAATAGTTACTTTTATATGCAATGATGTAACTATAAAGCTGTCTTTGAAGCATCATTGTATGTTTTTGAAAAATTGAGCCTACATGTACAGAATAACATAATACATCAGATACTTATATAGAGATGCATGTATTTATACACACAATAGACACAGTGTATAGAGAAATATATATTACAAATTTAAATAGTGGTTGGTAAGCTTATGAGTGAAATTGCATTTAAAAATTAAAAGTAGATATTATTTGAAGAAGTCAAAGTTATTTCCAGAAAAGTTTAGCAGTGAGAAAAGAGAAATCCAAGGATAATTTTATCAAGGAAAGGAAGTAATTTCCTACAAGGTCTGGTTTCAAGCTTTCCCAAGCAATTTGCCTCCAGGAATAAGTTTGATCCATTTAGCATTCCTGCTTCTCAGGGCAGATGAGAGGGCAAGATTCCTTCTGTGTGAGAAAGAACCAAAATAGTGCCCAAAGTGTTAAAAACAGTGTGATCAATTATTCAGTAATTTTACTTCTGGGAGTTACTTTAAGTCAATGATTTAAAAATGGACAGAATGATTTACATGTAAGAAGGTTTATCACTCTATGATTTATGATGAAAAATGGGAAATTTCCTGAAAGTCTCACAGGAGTGTATCGCTAAATAAATTATGAAAAATTCAATGTGATCATTTAAAATCTCACATCCAAGGGATATTTTAGAATATGTGGACACATTAGCCTTCCTGGATTTGTTTTACAGAAATTGAAGCCTGTTAAGGGTATCTTGCTAGGTAGGATAATGGCCCTCCAAAGATGTCCACATCCTAATCCCCAGAACTTGTGAATATGTTGTCTTACATGGCAAAAAAGGCTTCACAGATGTGATTATGGTTAAGGATCTTGAGATGGGGAAACTATCCTTGATTATCTGGGTGGGTCCAATGTAATCACAAGAGTCCTTTTTAGTAGAGAAACTTTCTCCATTGTATTTAGACAGAGATGTTGCTGACCTTGAAGATGGGGCCACGAGCCAAGGAATGTGGGAGGCCTTCTAGCATGTGAGAAAAAAAAAAAAAAAAAAGGAAATTGACTTTCCCACAGAGACTCTGCAGGGGAACATGGAAGTGCTAATACTTTGGTTTTAGGCTATGTTGGATTTCTGACTTACAGAACTGTAAGATAATACATTTGTGTTGTTTTAAACCATTATGTTGGTGATAATTTGTTACAGCAGCATAGAAATTTAATGCAGTTTCTCTTTATGCAAGAGAGAGAGAGAGAGATTCTCTCTAGACTGGAAAAATAGTTCCTCCATGGAAGACACGGAGGTTATGAGAACAAAGAGGGCATGGGTCTGAGAGAAGATGGCAAGAGCCTGAGGGGAAGCAGTTGTACCATGAGTCCAAATGCTCATATATGAAATCAGGGCCTGAAGAATAGTTTGGAAGCAGCAAAAGTCTACTAGACTTAAAGAGGCCACGCGGAGAGAAACGAAGAATGTCACAAGGTGATGCTAATTTCTTATCCCTTACTTCTTTCCTCCAACACTTTGATACTTCATAGACTCAGAAGTTCACCTCATCCTAGAGAAGAAATGAAGAGAGGAGCTCTGAAAAGGCTGAGGTTAAAGATTGAATTTTCTTGCCAAACCAGTGAGAAGAGGGCCAAATTATATGTTGAGGAAAAGAAAATGAAGGAAGTTATATTTTTGTACAGTTGAGTTTACAGCTTGACAAGATAACACACAGAATCAGATTATCAAATCAAACTCCTAAGAACTAGAGATCTAACCCTGTATCAAACTTTGCTGGTAACTTCAAGAGGCATGTAGATCAAGAGGCACAGATGAAGCAAAGAGGGTCTGAGACATCAAGGGTGATTCTTCATGTACTTTCCCACATTGGCCACACTTTCTTTGGCCAGAATAATAGATCAGGTCTCCAAGCAAGATTTTGTGGGGTTTTGACAAAATAGGCACTGTGTAAAATATGAAACATTGTCATTTTATACCCCAGCTATTATATATCTAATGTGACATTCTTTTAAATTAATTTGTTAATTAATTTTAAAGTTATATTTAGCATACAATATTATATGAGTATCAGGTGTACAACATGATGATATTACGTTCAAATACCTTACAAAGTGATTATCAAGATAAGCCTCGCCACCCTCTGCTAATGTGACATTCTTAAGGAAGCCATGACTCAATAGATGTATTTATTGTAGTAACTAGGTTTATTTACTATAGAAGTAACTAATCCTTTAGCCATGGACATCTGTCCAGTAACAGTATTGTGTAGATAAGGTCTCTTTCTCTTAGGAAATATCATTAGAAATTACCCAAAGGTCCAGTTGAAAAGAAGGTTAGGTATCTTTTTTTCTAGCTTTTCTTTTACCTATCCTTTTTTGTTACCTTGGGGGCACTCCTCCAGTAAAGGGAGTGGGTGGATCTTAGGCCTGTGGCTTTAACTCCTTTCTCTCATCGGCTACTATGTAACAACTATGGTAACTATTATTATTGACATATTCCAAAAAAGAAAAAGGGCTTTAGAAGTTAGGAAAGTCGATTTGGAATACAAAAGACAATGCAGAGCATACTCTTAAGTACAGTTCTTAATGTTTAAGGTGTCCTCGATTTCTATGCCAGGTATTGACATTATTATAATGTACAAAGTTTTAATGTGTGTGGCACATTTAAAGTCAGGGGAAAATCTGGGATTGACCTTTTTGTATAACTAATTCGTAGAATTGTATAGTGAATTCCTTGATAGCATGGATATAAAGTGTCAGATGGAGTAGAAACCTTGCTTACGGTCCACTCTCTCGCCAGAGGTGTGTGGGGAGGGTGAAATGAAAAAATAGGTCATCACTGACTCTTCTGTGTCCTAGGACATTCCTGTGGAGACTTCGGAAGGGAAAGTTATGGAACAAGAAAGAGTCAGGACAGTAAACACTGTGACAGGTGCTTAATCTTTCTTTGCTGATTGATGTGAATGCCTCTAGGGAGAGCAACTGATAACTCAAGTAATTTTTTGACTTTAGGAGTAAAGAACATTCAGTAAAGAGTAGTTGAGGCCAGAGTGATGGATTATTCCCTTCCCTCCCCAGTTCAACACACACACACACACACACACACACACACACACACACACCACCTTTAATATTTTCCTCACTCTAGGTTCTAGAAGAAGAGGGGGTAGGATGGACTTCACGCCAGAAATTGTCCCCTGGGTCAGTGGGAGAGGAACAGAGATCAAACAGTCTTCTAGATAGAGAAAGTTGTGGGGACCATCATTTTAGGGCTCCTTTAGTAGCATCGTTTACTGCTATGTGGCAGGTATAGTCTCTGAACTTCATTTTCCATCTCTCTTGCTGCAGAGGACCAGAGTACTTTATCTCCAAATTGATGGTACCTGCAAGATAATCTAGAAGTGATTTTTCCGTTCTAGAATATTGATTGAGAATATATATAAACTCTCCATTCTATGTCTTTTCATTTGTAGTTTTTTTCTATTTAAAAAGTAAATCTATAGTCATCGAACCACTATTGGTAAAATAGGTTTTGCAGCAAGTCTGAGACTTTTAGCTCCATTGAAACTGCATTGTTTCTATGCTTTTCAAGTTCTCAACTAGTAACCAACCTACTTTTGAACATTTGGAACATAACCCATTTGTAGCCTGGAAATGTAAATAAGTCCCAATATAATTATCAGACCCACTTATTCATAAGTGTCATTCCTTGAACTAATTTCCATGTTCACTCTTGCTGGCAGCACACACCCTTTAATGACCTAGATGCCCCTATTAGATTGGCCTTTTGCTCCAGCAGGCCATGACACCTTGAAACATTCAGCTGAGAATTAATAATCTACCATAATAATTAGCAACCCAGTAGAAATGAAAAGATCACAGCAGAAGTCATAGCGATTTATTTAAGAGCAAATTATTAAGTAGGTATTCAAGATTGTTTCTATGCTCTGAACCTCAGGGAGTGTTCTTGTAAATTGCAAGCTTTCTCTCTCCAACTTAAAAAGACCCAATAGTAGCAGTAATTATATTCTTTCTTTGGAGGGAAAATATAGACATTCAATTAGGATGGCTGCCTTGATCAAAATATAGTCTCAGTTGTATGTGAACAAACCACACACACACATGCACACACGCACACAGACTCACACACATATACACACAATGAAAGCAGTGGCTGGTGGGGTTTTTCAATTGATAACTCCACAATATCACCAAGAATTCCATAGCACATAAATGCAAATACACAGAAAAAAAAATGAGCATTTTATGGATGAATACAATCCTGACTCTGATTTATAGCTGTATAGTGAAAAATATGGCATTTAACTACAAATAGCTCTGTTAGTAGTATGGTGATGGTGAAAGGATGATATTTCCTAGTACTAAAAAGAGACAAGCAGATTTTAATGCCACTTCTAACTGGGACCAGAATGTCTGATATTGTTCTGCTCACAATGAATATAATTCAAGTGTCTTCTTTTAGTAGAGGAATGTTTCCTGCAATGTAGAACAGAATAGCTAGAACAGGAAATCACAAAATTTAAATCAGATTTACTAAACAAGTAAGTTCATTTTCTCAGCATACTCACGTTTTAAAGTCAGACATTTGGGAACTTTGCTAATCCAATTCTATCTGATATTACCCCAAGATTTTATTTCCATTCCCTTTGAAGAGCCTGTCTGTTCAGACATATATATATAGCTCCTTAGATTTCCTTAGTCTTGTCTGCTCTGCAGTCCTAGCCACAGCTGCCTGACTCTGAGGAGGCCATGCAGTTTTATTACAGTTAAGGCCGGAAGAGCTAGTCTTATTATAAACCCAAGTTTGAAAGTTTTTCTTGTTGTCAATTTTAACAATATAATAAGAAGAGGAAATGGGAGAGAAAGAAAGAGGGGGAGAGAGAGAAAGGGAGAGAGAACAAAACAAAACTTTAATCCAGCAGTCGTGAAATTACCTTCAGCCAAGAGAGGAAAGACATTTCTCCAAGATTTATCCTGTGTTCTATGCTACAAGATGAAAAAACAATATTTTGGTTTTTTAAATTATTCCCTTCAGAAAAAGGTCTATGTCATGGTTTATTCTCATGATTTTACAAAACGCTACTCATTTTTCTTTCTTGTTCTCTCTTTTCTTTTTTCTTTTTTTGAAAGAAAAGATTTCTCAGACTGTTAGAGTACTTGATAATTGCCATTGGTCAGAAATAACTTACTCTTTTAGCCAGTTTGTGGAGAGGAAAATAGTAAGAAACACATA
The DNA here is from genome assembly GCF_057876585.1 of Rhinolophus sinicus. NCBI lineage: Eukaryota > Metazoa > Chordata > Mammalia > Chiroptera > Rhinolophidae > Rhinolophus > Rhinolophus sinicus. The sequence goes on along the minus strand of NC_142502.1, from coordinate 135,954,504 downwards.
AATGATGAGTCTTTAAAACCTTTGCCAGAAAAGACCAAATCTTCCAACAGGATGTTACTACCCAACACGACAGTCTTTTCTGATCCAATTGCACAGAATTATTTCTTTCTACTCTGTTGAAAACCACTCACTGGCCAAAGGACTTCTAATTTTTTTGACAGAATAAGCTCTAGAGAAATTATAGTTGACAAAAGAAGTCCTTTCTAACGGTTAAAGTTGAGAATTAAGTTAGAATTTCCTGGTGTAAGTTGGCCATACAGAGATTTTATATATCTCCTCTCCGTTTAGTTATCACAGCTGAAAAGTGATAACTAAAACCATGAAATAGTGTTACTGATCTTCTTACTATTAATGAATTCTTTTTAATCTTCAAAATACCAGAGGGGTATTTTTGCTTGGGGATAATATTTCCTCACGTGATAATGTTTTGCAATTTATTATCTATTTAGTTCTGTCTCTTCTACTGTCTCATAATTTTGTCAATATCTCTTAGTTTTCCAACATAAAAATTAAAATAAGTTACTATAGGTGTTGATTATACTCATATGTATCACATATTTCAGCCATATTTCCTCAAGTATCTGAGGAAAAAAGTACTGCACAAATTGGTAGTTATTTAATAAATACTTACTGAGTTGGGCTGACCAATTGAGAATACGTTGGGTCTCCTGATAAGCCTTTCACTCCCTACTCTTTTACATGCTTTTAAGTGAGCAATCCTACCCTACATTTACTAATTCACCACAATTTATTCCCATCTGTATCTTCTGCCTGAATTTTCTCAGTAGTCAATAAAACTTCCTGAATTTCAATGCGGTACTTTTGGCGTTGGGAAAATTTTTGTTACTTTCCAATGCAATTTCAGACTAAAGGAAGCTATTGGGAAGTTGTTCCTCTAAAGAAAAGGCACCGCTATGCCTTGAATGAACTCTATTTTTTGCAACAATTTGCTGGAAGGGGAATATGATGTGGTATACCGGAAAGGACTCCTGAACTGAATTTTAATGAAAACTTAGTAAAAGCAGTAATATACCCTTTGTTTGCTTGTTGGTTGGTGTTTTAAAAACAGAACTGAATTAGTCATATTCCATATTATATAGCACACTGTTACATTTTTTTCAATATTCCTCTCTTATTTTATGTACTTATCACACTCCATCCCTATATAAAGTCTCCTCGTCTCATATGTTTGATGCATGAGGATCAAACTAGGATATTTGTATATCCTTGAAAACTATATTGTGTTATTTAGCAAATATTTTAATTCTCTCTAAATAGTATTATAGAGCACATCCTTAAATAACATTGTTCTGTTCAATGTCATTTCATTATATAGTTGATGAGAAGAAACTGCATTCCCAACTGGAGCCACCATCTGTGTGGAGTTTGCACATCCTTCTCACGTCTGTGTGGGTTTTCTCTGGTACTCCAGTTTCCTCTCACTCCCCAAAGATATGCAGGTGAGTTGAATCGGGGTATTTATGTTGTCCCAGTCTGAGTGAGTGTGTGATGTGCCCTGAGATGTAAGGGCGTCCTGTCCAGGGTGGGTCCCACATTGTGCCTTGAGCTGCCGGTATAGATTCTGGTCGCCTATGATCCTGAATTGGAATCAGCAAGTTGGAAAAGAATGATCTTTAAATGTATGTATAACTCACATTTATTTCAATGTAAGGTATTAGAAGTGTTTTGAATCTTTATTTAAAAGTTTGGTGATGTTTTTGTGACAGGAAATATGTCATTGGAACTTAATTCTTGTTTATATAAATTAGTCTATGGTGAAATTGGTTTTCTTATACATCATTTCCCTGAAAGTCACCATTTTCAAGAACATATTGATGTTAACATTTCATGCTTTTCTTTTTTGTCCACTAATTTTACTCAGTGTTCTATCCATTTTACTGTATCATTGCTTAGCTATACTGCATAGTATTATACAGTATGCATCCATTATTTTATTCACTCATTTCTTGAACAATGGGCATCTAGGCTTCTCCCAATTTTTTGAAGCCACAAATACTTTTTATAATCCTTACATATAGCCTTTTTTCAATTTCTGTGACAGTTTCTCAGGGCATATACCCAGGAGTGAAATTGCTGAATTATAGTATGTAATTCATGCATCTATTAACTATTGTCACATTATACTCCAGAATGACTATACAACTTTACATTTCCACTGACTGTGAAGAAATATTTTCATTTCCCCATAGTTCTCTCATGTTTGGTATATGAGTTATCTATTTCTGTGTAACAAGTTATCTCAAAACTTTGTGACTTAAATAAACAATTTTATCTCACAGTTTGTGTGGTCTAGAATCTGGGTATGGTTTAGCTCTGTGCCCCAGGGTCAAGGTCTGTGATAAAGTTATAGGGAAGCTGTGAGCTGGGGTTGTAGTCTCATCTGAAGGCTCAACTAGGGGAGGATTCATTTCCAAGTTATTCACGTGGTTGTTGATAGAATGTAGTTCTTCATGGGCTATTGGACTGAAGGCCTCAATTTCTTACTATCTGTTGGCTAGAGCCCTCTTCTAGTTCCTTGACATTATGGGCCATTCCATAGGACAGCTCACAACATGGCAGCTGTGTTCTATAAGAGCAGTCAAGTGAGAATGAGACAGAGAACAAATGAGTCAGAAGCATTATTTACAATCTCATCTTTGTAATGACATCCTCTCACTTTTGTCACACACACACACACACACACACACACACACACACACACACATATATATATATATATATATATGTATGTATTTTTTTTTTTTTTAGAGGCAAGCTAGTACATCTAGACTCTCTGTTTTCTGCCCCAGCTGAATTGTTAGGAAGCAATTATGCACAGCACTTAAGAGAAGCAGACTTTGGAATTAAATAGCCCTGTATCTGGATCCTGGTTCTGCCTGTGCCTTATTGTGTAATCTCAGGCAAATTACTTACATAAAACTCAGTTTTTTTGTCAGTAAAAGTGAGGATAATACTAGTGCTTATCACATGAAATTATTTTGAAAATTTAACAAAATGAAATATTTAGAAGTACTTAATGTGATGTATATGGCACATATGAATTTTTTAACCAATATTTTCCTCAATTACTTTAATTACAGTATGTCTTTTGTATTGGGATTTATATTGAGAGAATGATGGCAGAATATGCTATTTTATTTCAAAAGTGGAAAGAAATAGAAATAAGAAACAGAAATAAGAAATAGAAATAAGAAATAAGAAGACATGGGATGTTAAGGAGACTACTCAAGAAATCCAGGAAATCATGAAAGATTCTGAGCCTGTCTGGAAGATGGTCAGAAAAAAGATTTTGCTGTAGGATTTGAATATTTTTAAATGCATCATTTGGAGGAGAAAATCACTAGATAGACATGTATTGTTTTAGAAGGTGAAAATGGAGTGTGGGTTTCAGTTATAGGAAACAGTGAATAGAAAGCAGGAAGTAAGCTCTATTTTAAGAAGTTAAACAATTGGCAGAAATAATCCATTTTTATGGGTAAGATGATACTAACTCTTGGTTATTTGGGATTATTGTACTTATTCAAACTTCTCTATTACAAACATAAATATGAGTGAGTCCAATCAATTTTTTGGCTCTTCACTGTGAGTGAGTGATAGAGGCTGCATTTCAGCATGAGGATATAGGAAGTAGAGTAACAGCTACTTTACTTCAGACTTGTGTTTTAGAGGCCGTAAGAACCCAGAGCTGGGGCCAATGGAGCTACCCTGACAAGCGATCTCTCCGTGTGTCCTATGTTTATGAGGCTCCGTGCTGCCTGACTGGTGTTTTACTGCCATACATTATTCATCCCAACATATAGAATAAACTCAGCTCAGTGAACCACTGCCTGAGGGCCCTCAGATGCCAGAGGGGAATATGTGGTTTTGGAATTGTGGGATTTTTTTGTTTGTTTTTATGGGAATAGAGAGAGCCAACTAGCAGTAAGCGCTTGCCACCACAATTCAGTTAGTAAAATATGTGAAGTCAAAGTAGTAGTCAGAGGTTACTTATGACATCAGAAAAATTTCTAGAAAAGACCAGAGTAGCCACAATTAGTTTTTACTTCATTTCTATGTAGACTTTACTTAGATGAATTCTATTTCTGGGCAAAGAATATTCAATTAAGCTGCCCAGTAAGTAGATAAAGAAAATGTGTGAAAAATCTGAACTGTGTCAAAATTCTAAAACATCCTGTTTGAAATTTAAGCTTTTGACAAATAATGAATTAGATAGTAAGGTAGTTAAACTCTCTCAGAACCATATGAAAATAAGTTTATGTGACGAAAATAATCAAGATTGTTAGCAAACATCTGTAAACACAGAGAACACAGACACACATGTATAGAGAGAGACAGAGAGAGAAAAGAAATGAGGGATATTGATATGAAATGAGGTACATTTTTTTTAACAGTAAAAACTTAACTCCCGGTTAAAGCTTTAATATAAACCAGCATTTCCCCAAATTTTTCTTTTTTAAAAATCAACTTTTATTGAAGTATATTGATATACAAAGAACTGCACATATTTAATGTGTACAATTTGATGAGTTTGGACATAATGTAAACACCCATAATACCATCACCACATCAGCAGTAGACATATGTTAACACCTCTCAGAGTTTCCTCGTGTCTGTTTTTTTCCTGTTTTGTGTGTGGCAAGAACACTTAACATGACATCTACACTCTTAACCAATTTCAAAGTGCACAATACCACACTGTTAACTATATGCACTCTGTTGTACAACAGATCTCTAGAACTTATTCATCTAACATAACTGAAACTTCATACTCGTGGAATAACTACTCCCCATTTCTCCCACCCTCAAATCCGTGGAAATCACTATTGTATCCTCTGCTTCTATGAGTTTGATTATTTTAGATGCCTCATATAAGTGGGATCATGCAATATTTGTCATTCTGTACTGGCTTATTTCCCTTAGCAAAATATCCTCCAGGTTCATCCATACTGTCATCACAAATGGCAGGATTTCTCTCTCTTTTAAGGCTGGATACTATTCCATTGTATGTGTATACCACATTTTCTTTATCCATTCATCTGTTGATGGACACGAGCTGTTTCCATATCTTGGCTATTGTAAATAATGTTACAATGACCACGGGAGTCCAGGCATCACTTGGAGATCTTGATTTCAATTCTTTTGTATATATATGTAGAAATGGAATGGCTGGATCATCCAATATTTCTATTTTTAATTTTTTGAGGTACCTCCATATTGTTTTCCATTACTGTTGCACCATTTTACATTCTCACCAATAATGTACAAGGGTCTCTTTCAATTTCTCTACAATCTTGCCAACACTTATTATTATTATTTTTTAATAATAACCGTCCTAATAGGTGTCAGGTGATATTTTATTGTAGTTATCATGTGAATTTCTCTTATAATTATGGTGGGCATCTTTTGTATTGGCTATTTGTATTTTTTCTTTGGATAAACATCTGTTTAAGTCCTTTGTCCATTTTTAAAATTGGGTTTTTTTTTTGGTATTGAATTGAAGGAGTTACTTATATGTTTTGGAAATTAACCCCTTATTGGATTGACGTGACAATCAATGATTGTTTATTACTTATCCTTCCCTACTGATTTTTGTTACTAAATAGTGATATGTATTCATCTTTGGATTTTCTGTCTGTTCTGTAGATTTGATCATTCTTCCTGTGAAAGTTTCACACAGTTTTAATTATGTCATGTTTATAATATATTTTAGAATCTGAAGGTAAGTCACTATAATATTCTTCTATCTCCCCCTGATTTATTTTCTTTTTAATTTAATTCTTCTGGGTGCTGTATCATTAAGTGTGATGCTGGATTTTGACTTAACATAGATATTATCATCTCAATAAGCATGGCTTTATTGTCAATTCACAAATACTTTTCTTTCTTCTGAGAAGATGTTAAAATTTGTTAATTGATTTTTTTGGAAACTATGTAATTGATTATTTCTTTCCCTTTAACAATTTATCTACTGACAAAATATAGTATATCTATAGATTTCCAACTGTTATATCGAGGGGATTCCTGGCTATACCCTTTGGCTATGTTCTAATAATCTACCTTTTTTAAAATTAAATTTATTGAGGTAATATTTGGTTAATAACATTACATAAATTTCAGGTGTACAACATCAAAATTCGATATCTGTATACTCACTACCCAAAGTCTAGTTTCCTTCTGTTACCATGTATCTGACCCTTCTAATAAACTACAAAATTTCACAATAATATTAATAACTGAGTCAGGTCTGCTGTGTGTGTGTGTGTGTGTGTGAGAGAGAGAGAAAGAGAGAGAGAGAGAGAGAGAGAGGTTTCTCAGGACTTTCTATCAATTTTAGGGTTACTTTAAAAAATGAGTTAGGGGTTTACAGTATTCTTCTATGCATTTTAAATAATATTGGAACTAATTATTTTTTGAAAGCTGGAGAGAAATTTACCCTTAACACCTCCTTCTAAACTGTCTTTTCCTGACACTTTTTAAGACAATATTTTCAATTTCTTCCAAATTTGTTTATCATTTCTTGTTTTAGATCACTAATTGAATCAATTTTAATAATTAGTACTTTTCTATTAATTTAAATTATTTCAGTGTAATTCCAATGATCAAGAAAAGATGGTTTCTGTTCTTTTATTGAAATAAAAATGTAATTCAATCTGGATAAGCTTTAGGTGAAGCAAGAAACTGGGAACAGTATTTTTGACCTCACACTAGTCAGAGTGGGCAACTCAAAACAAAAGGAGAAACACGTAATTCCCCTGTTCATTTTCCCCCAAAGGTTTCCCATTGCACTTGGGATAAAAATACAAAATTCTTCCCATGAGGAAAGTTCTGCATAATCTGAACCTTCCAGCCTACATTGGTCTTGGCCTTATGTTGTTGGGTGGTCTCACCGTGCTCAGGGCAGACAAACTTGTTCTTTTACACCAGAAGCTCTTGCCTGCCTTTCAGCTTTTGCCCATGCTCTTCCCTTTGCCTGGAACACTCTTGGCTCCCTGCTGCACTTAGCAAAATCCTACCTCCCACCATTCAGTTCTCAGCTTAAAGAAATGCCACCATCTCGGTGACACCTTCCTGTCCCCTCTGTATTAAGTTTCCATGTGATACTCTGTGCTAAGGCCCTAGTTAATCTCATGAACTCTGGGAGCAGAATGGGTTCAAATTCTGCAGCTGCCATTTATTAGCCTTGTTTGTGTTCCTGGGCAAGTTATTTACCCTCTCTATATTTGAGTTTCCCCATTTTAAAAATAGGGGTAAAAGTAATACCTACTCCCCGAGGTGATTGTGAGGGTTACATGAGTTAATATACCTCTGATGAACTTAAAATAGTGCTTTGTACATGTAAATATTTTCAGGTTTAGACATTGCTACTATTATTTCTTTTATAAATGAAGTTTCTATAACTATGCATTTGTAGGAATGCTGGTTCCCTGTCTTTTTGTTCCACTAAAACAAGCTTCATGAGGGGAGGGTCTCAGTTTATTTATCACTATATGTTATTTTCTGGCATATATTTGTTGAATGCATAGTTATTCATTGCTCCATTTCTTTATGTGTTCATTTCTTTAGACTTTTTATACTCTTGTAAACTTTGGTAATGCTTTTCAAGAGACATTTCCCTTTCATTTAATAGGCAAAAATTAAGGCGCTGACAATTTTATCTCTATTTTAATGGTATAGTTTAATATCTTTAGCTACTGTGTTCCTCAAGCACTTTCACCAGACATCCAGTTTTATGGTGCAGGGGCTGGTTTAATACAATGAAGTGGTTATCACACGATCTCTTGCTGCAATACTTGTTTTCTTTCTTATTTGTCCTCATCTTGAATCCTTCGGATTTCACAGTAGATACTAGCTAAATGGGCTGGAGAAGAGGCAATTTCTCATTGTTGACAACATTCAGCATCAAACACCATAAAACGCTTCCCTCACTTTGCCTTCTGGCGTCCCTCATCACCTGGGTGCTTTGGTTGCACCGTTGGACATGTCCATGTTATTTCACCTTCTTAGCGCATACAACATTGGTGACACTTTCAGCCTCTGGGAACCTCTATGATACATGCTTGCCAGTTCACTCTGTGAAACATTCAGTTGAGCAAATGAAAAATAGCACATGGGACCGAGATCCTGGTAGAGCACTTTTTCATAGTTATTGGGAATGACAGCAAGTGGAAGAATGCTCACCACTGCTGTGAGGACATGCCACTCACTACATAGAAATGAAATACTGTCCCTGCTAACTTGGGTGCTCCCGTAACAAACACAGAGAGGAAGTTGTCAACAGAGATGCAATTCTCAGCCTCTGCTTCTTCTGGTTGTAGCTCCTTCCCCAGTACCCATCGCTATCAGCTGCCTTCCCTGGACATACTAAGCAAAACTTGCCTGTTCTTCCTTTTTCTGGACATAAATAATTTAATATGAACTCAGCCCAACTTTGGCAAAGACTATATGAATTCCCAACATGAGACGAAAACACTTTCTACAGTGACGATGAACAAATGGAGGAGAATAGAAACTGGAGAAGATTTAGGAGTTCAAGAAAGGATGCCCATCAGAGTCAGCATCTTCCTGTGAAGCAGATTTTCTGGGGGAAATAAAACACAACTATGAAAAATGTTGAACTTGCATCACCAATGACTGCTGAGAGAACTTAGCATCTATAAAAGCAGAGAATGCCATCAGGACAAAGAAGGAAATATCTAGAAAGATTACTTGACCCCAAAAGCTACCCTTGAAGTGATGTCATTCCCTTTTTCTTAGGCCATGATAATAATTCCATCCAGGGTAAGACATTTAAATGGCAAATCGCTATATTTACTGAAGAAGTCACCATCTTCATCCCTATCTAAATTTGCTATAATTCCTTTTCCCATTTAGTGCAAAAAAACAAAACAAAACAAAAAAACTTCATCTCCAAAATGAGAAAAACAACCTTATTTCCAGCGACATTGGTGTCCTAGGTTCTGATGCCCAGTGGAAGGGTCTGGGTCTTCTCCCTTGGAAAGTATTCACATTATATGCATGCCAAGAAACTAACAATACCACTGTATTAGTTTCCTAGGATTGTCTTAACAACGTACCACAAACTGAGTGGCTTATAAAAACAGAAATTTATTTTCTCACAATTCTGGAGGCTAGATGTCTTAACTCAAGGCATTAGCAGGACCACGATATCTTTGAAGTCTCTAGGGGAGGATCCTTTCTTGCTTCTTTCTAGTTTCCGGTCATTGTTCACAATCCTTGGTATTCCTGGGCTTATTCAATTTCAACCTCTCTCATCACATGTTTGTGTGCTCAGTATCTTTTATTTGATGCTCTCTTTGTGTGTCTGTATGTCCAAATTTCCTTCTTCTTACAAGGGCATCAATCATTGGATCAGGGCCCCCCTATTCTAGTATGACCTCATCTTAAATTGATTATGTCTTCAAAGACCTTATTCCTAAATAAGGTCATGTTCATAAGTATTGGGGATTAGGACTTCAACAAGTCTTTTTGGGGCACACAATTCTATCCACTATGGCTACCTAGCAACTATATATCTGACAGTCATCTGATGAGGCGTTTTCTTGATCCGCAGCTTCTGTTCTGCTAGATCCAAGAGGATATTTATCATTCCGAGGTATTTCTTAAACATACCTTGCCAAAACATTTTTCTAAACTATATGATTTAAAATCTCCTCCAAACCTTCTCTCAGATTTGCAGGGAACTAAGCTACTACCAAACCATCTAATACATATTTTAGTAAAGACTTAAATCCAGTACCCTCAGTGGTAAATATGCAGTAGTAAAATTTGTACGTCAGTCTTTTATAAAAGTCGGTGGTACCAATAGTTAGGTTACTAGTGACTTGATGATACAAATTCAAGTATAGTGACCACTATATTGTGCATGATATGCATTGCAATTTGTTCTTGGATCTCCTGAACCTCTACTTATCACAGACCATATCATCTGAAACTCACCTGTTTTCAGCACTTTGTGTACCAAATTACCTCCTAAGGTAAAGGGTGAGTGTTTGACAGCAGATACATTTTAATTTCTTTTGTTTTGATGATACAGTAGGGTTATTTTTCTTGTTGTTCTTGTTATTGTTTTTTTTTTGTGTGTGTGTTTTTTTTTACTTAAGGCCTGCATGTCAACAGCTATGGATCAGTAAACACCAGAGTTCTCTTTAATCTTAAAAGCTCTGTTGGTCTGTTGCTGGATATAAATTAGGATCAACTTCTTCTGGGCAATAAAACATTAGTTGTTCATTTTATGATGTGTTGTATTGCTATAGAACAGGTAAAATGCCTTGAGGATATCAGCTAATCCTAGGGTTGAGAAATCAGTGTGTCTGTTAGGTTACATTACACCAGTCCATCATGCTGTCATTGAAACAAGGTTCCTGTCACCTCATTGTAGTTGGGCAATATATTTGTTTGGGGGCCTGGCTCACAGTCCTTATTCACCACAATTTCAGTCACTGACTGTGGGGGAGGAAGCATTTTCCTCTACCTTTGTAGGTTCTTTTAATTGGTCTAATAATTAAATCAACATGAGACAGATTAACAGGAAGAAAATGACCAAATTTAAATATATACATATGTATGGGAACCCCCAAAATATGAGAGGTTCAGAGACATAAAGGTAAAGTGAGGTATATATGACATCCTAAGCCAAAGAATGTGGAAAGGGACGTCAGAGGGGAGGAGGGTAATTCACAGGATAAGAAGAGCAGATGTTCAGTTATTAGAAGTTTGTCCTGCCATATATAGGTCATAAAAAGTTACGTGTGGTAATAAATGTTATGGGCAAGGCTCCAGTTTCAGTTCTTTAAAGGAGAAGTAAATGTTTCTCTTGAGCCCACAAGGTCTCGATTACCTTCAGCTCAAAATAATCCACAGGCCAAAGTGGCACATCTGGAGAGGCCTATTTACTACTCCTTCACTACTGAGGAATAATTGTCTTATCAATTAAAATAAGACAAGCATACAATTTTGCATCTTGGTCTCCATCATCAGTGCTAATCCTAAATTTGGTGGGAATTCTCCCCCACTAAACTTCCACAGTCCCTCTGGGACAGGATAATATTCCCTTACAGATGCCCCCTGCATGACAATTTCAGTTGTTTGAAATTCCCATAGATGCAGTTCCTCATTGTGTTAGTGTGTCAGTTCTGAGATGACAGGGGGGAATGGCAAAGTCCTGGGACACACCACAGTGGTGTTAAAAGATAATTTTGAAGGAAAGGTTAAATCACGAGTCTCATATACACATCAAATAGATACAAGTTAAAGACTTTTTTTAAAAACTCACAATCAGTGAGGAAATCAGGCAGATGATAAAACTGGTTCAAAAGAGAACCCAAAGAACAAAAAAACATATAGATCAAGAATATTGAAGTGAACACGCAGGTAGAGGCAAAACTGGATTTCCCATTGGGGAGAACTATGAAGATTAACAAATTGAAGAAAAGAGACAGTGGAGAAGATTTAGCATCAAAAAAAGGATGCTCATCTGCGTCAGTGTTGATTGAACCTCTACTAGACAGGAAAAATTCAAATATATATAGACAAGAATTAATTTACCTTGCTATCAGTTATCCTCAGTGTGCAGAGTTGTAAAGTAGCTTTTAGAGAATCAGATAACCCAGAGTCTAGACAATGTATAGTTTTCCCCTGAAGTCCACATTTTCCCCTACAGTGGAAAGATTTAACTATGTCCAGGTTTAGAAGTCTTTCTGGGGTTTTCGGTATATTAGTTTATAACATTACAAATAATATCCTCTATGCTATTGTGGAAAAAATATGGATGTTGAGGGAGATGTACTTATATGTCTCTGGGGTGTACAATGAGCAGAAAGAGAAGGAAGCATGACTGGTTGAGAGAATGGGAGAGAGAGAGGAAGAGAGAGAGGGAGAGAGAGAGAGAGAATCAGAAGGAACCAGCTGCACTTAACAGGTATTGGTGCTAGACCTTCAAGGACCAGTCTAAATCATGACAGTGCATAGATTGCCAGAGACTCGCAGGTGAGCAAACTGTCTCAAAGTTCCTCTCTAAACAGTAAAGCTCTGTAAACTTTCCCATGCATCCAGATATCTTCTTGGGAGGCACACAGGGAGAAGAAACCTTCTTGAAAGAAGAGCAGCCCTGATAGGAAGATTAATTTTGAACTGAATAATTTCTCAAAAGTGACTATTAGAATAAGTACACATAGTAGACTAGAAGAGGCCAAACTTCTCTAAATTACCAAACTTATTTCTTCTATCATCATCAGGAATGGGATTTCAAGAGCAAGATAACATTAATTCTAAATAATATGAAACACCATTAAAAACACATTTTAGGTATGGTGTTTACATTTTAACCCACCCATTGAGTACTCAGGAGACATAAAAACACATCATTCTTATTTTTCATAATTTTTTTCCACACCAGCAAGTACTTGGAAATTTTAAACAACGGATACTTTTTTCTTGCCAGTATATTGGAGTTGGTTTGATGGTTATTTTATTGGGACTACATTGGTTACAGAAGAAAAGATTCTGTAATTTTATATGTTCACATTATTGCTAATAATTAATTATTGACTATTAATATAATTAATGAAATATAATGCAATTAATTTTAATCTTTATTTTATAAATGATACCATCCTGAGCATACTTATTGGTTTTCAATATTTTTTCAGTGATTCTTGAATATTCAAGGTAGACTGTCACACATGCAAACAATGCTTTATTCTTCTTGTCAATGTATATGCCCATTATTTTTTATTTTAAATCTCAAACAACAGTGAATAATATTGTTATATTCAGGTTTAATTTCTTGTTTCTTTTTTACTTCAGTGGGAAAAATCATGAGTTTTACCTTTAAGTATAGCGTTAGTTGACTTTTTTTAATATTGAATTTATTCAGCAGGTCACAAATGTAATTTTTGACTTGTAGTTGTCTAAAGCTATAAAAAATCAGAAGGAAATGTTGAGTTTTTCTCCTTGGCTTATTAAAGTAATGAATTATATTGATAGTGATCATAATATTAAACCATTCATATTTCTGAAACAAAACCCCTTTGGTCAAAGCATATTGTTCTTTAATAGAGTGCTGCATTCTATCTGCTATTTTTATTTGATTTCTTTGTCATTTATGTTTTATTGAATTGAGGTCAGCAAATACAAACTACAATTTCTATACTTTGGAATGTATTGAAGTTTGCTTTATGACTGAATTTATCAGCTGTTTTTTATAAATGTTCCTTTGCGATTTAAATAGAATGTGTTATATGTAGAGGGCATATAATTTAATTGTAGATAAATCTATTAAATTTAGTTCATAGAATTATTATTATAGGCACTTTGTTCTTTATTTTTGATTTTGTTAATTTGTCCAAGGCCGAGAGCTCTATGTCAGTCTCCTTTTATGCTGATGGCTTTGTCAGTTTCCCTTTGATTACACACACATTTACTAAACTTCTATTGCAGCTTAGGCTTTTCCACCCACTCTAATATGCTGTTTATGTGCATTTATGTCTACCTGCCTGGTATTTTTCTTTCCCTAACTGTACCTAGGCCATTGCTGTGCTCACATTAGGTGCTGGATAGACAGTACTCACAAATTGATTTTATCTTATTCCCTGAGAAATGTTCTGGACAGGAATAAGTTGAACTGATTTCAAGTTTAGTATTGCAACCATTACAGTAATATTCGTATGGTTTATGCCTCACACTCCTATCACTGATAATTTACCTATTGCATTAAGACATCTCTTATTTTTCCTTCTATAGTACAAGCCTTGGCTACTAATTAATATACTCTAAAGAAAGAGTCCGAAAAAAGGTGGTTCCTAATAAATTATTTTTGTACTTGCAGTTGGATTCTGCAAAAATTCTGCTGTGGCAGGAATTTCTTTAGGTCCTCTAAAAAGAGAAGCAAACCAGTCATGCTGAGAGAATTTAACATCAGCTTTATTCATTTAGCTAACATTTGCCCTTCCTGCAGCATCTGTATTATTTCCCAGAAATTCTGCTTTGCAAAACCTAGTGAGAATGGTAAGTTCCTGAGTGGAGCTATAGTTAAAAATAACTCCCTGTTAACTGTTAATAAGCATTAGTGTAGCAGACGCCCAATGGTATAGCAATCTAATTCAGACAGAGTCAAAGACACTTGTGCTAAAGGGCATAAGCCTTTAGAATCTTTTTCCACTTCCCCTTTCTTGTGTCTTACTGAGGAATTAGTATAAAGACTTGCCCCTTCTTTGAGGTTGGGTAGCTTTGTGTGCATTTTGACTCTTCTCTTTTTACTAGTCAAAAAACTTTTATTTGATAGTGGCTATTTCCTCAGATTCTATATTTATCCTTATTAAGAGAAAGTCTTTAAGCATTATAGTTTTGATGGTAACTGGTTACAATGACTGTGATAGATAAGGGGAAGGTAAAGAATTCTTGTTTATCTGTTATTTAAAAAAGTCTATGTAACTCAGGAGTTTTTGTACCTATGCTGACCAGTAGAAAGAAAATAAAAGGACTAAAAATTTTGTATGATAAAGGAAATTATAAATTGCCTGATTGGTGCTGGTATATGTCATGGGATATATTTTTAAGGCTGTCGCAAGTCTAGAGATAGAAGGGGGAAATGATGAGAGGAGATTGGAGAATATATTATATATATTAGGTAGGGTTTTCCTAGGAATTGCCTCAAATCAGGGGTGAGTGCTCTTTCCAGATGAAAGTGTATTTTTTTATTTAATTGAAATCAAATAGAAGCTCATGAGTACTGGCCGTGGTCAGAGGTATTCCCATGCCCATTTATTCTTTAGTAAATGCAACACCCAAATGACATACATATATTACCAACACTACTTTCAGACCTACAGGTCGAGGAGCCTGTTAAAGGGTCTTGTGTTCTAATTGCTTTTTCTTTCTTGATGATTGGGGATGAAAGAGAAGAGAGGTACTATAATCCACAGGGCTCTGAATTGCTGGGCCGGACAGGGCAGAGACAGTGAAGCAATGATAACATCTATCTCCATCTTTCCAGGGCTTAACCGTATTATAAATGGGGAGTGGGGATGAGGGTCCTTGCCAGGCAATCTTACTAAATCTTAAACAAAGCAGCACGTTTCTCCCTCCATAAGTTTAGGAGACACACACTCTATAGGTATAGGCAGTAAAAGTATGGGTTTTGCATATACTGTTCATACTTCTTGTTACTAAACAGAGAGTTATCTTTACAAGAATGGGAACAGCTACCAATGGCACACTTGGGGACTATGGTCCCTCATTATCAAGAAAGACAAAACCATCATGGCTGACACCAGAAAAAATTCATGTCTTTAGGGAGAATTTTCCTGAATATTCCCTAAACTGGATCTCACATATGAATTCTGTATGAATGCTGGCTTTTTGTGTGAAGCACTGAAGCAGGGACTACTCCGTTCCCACATGCTAGTAGGAATCATGAGGTTAGTAAAATCTACGTTCTGTAATTTGGCAGGCTTCTAACTTTCGTATATTATCCTGTGAGCCTAAACCTCATGTTTTGAAGGAAAAGATTGGGCCAATTAAATAAATACTTAGAGGGGATAGGACTTTTGAAGCCCATTGATTTGGTATACATAGTTCATATGTAGCAACAGAATCAAGAATGTCACTACAAAAAGACATACAAATACTATAAAAGGAAACGTCTGACACAAATCCAGAAACCTTATTGGGTATGAAGAAGACCACAATTTTGGAGGAAAAGATAAAATTTCTCATATTAGGTGATTGATTACCTAAAACTAGTATTGCTTTGTATTAGGTTTTTTTTAATCTCTATATTATTATTTCTATATGTTATTATTATTTAAAGTTTTAAAAATTATTCTTCAAAATTTGGGTAGTGCTAAAAAAGTACGAAATGGATGCTCATCCTCACGCATAATCCCCCAAGTAACAGGCAATTATGATTAATATTTGATATGTTTTCTTCCAGCATCGTTTTCTGCATAATATATTATTAAAGTCAGATAATTTTTACTACCCATAAAATTATAGTATGGGCATTTTCCCTTGTAATTACTAACCTTTTTTGAAAATGATTTTGCATTTCTAATATTAGCACAAGATCCTTTAAATAAACAAAGTGCTCTCAAAAAGCGTCATAACCCAATTTAGAACAAATGCTCGGTTGCCTAATGCAAAGTAGACTCCCAATAACTGTGAATCCCTTCCACCTTCACTTTCATACCTCTCAGTGGAGTGCCAAGCATGTAAAAGACAGTCAATAAATGATTTTTATGTGTAAAGTAGATAGGAATAGTAGAACAAGACTGGCTCTAGGCAATAGTATAAGAATGATGACAGACCTTTAAACACCTTTAAACACCTGACTCAGCTGTTAAATATGGTGTAATTCTCTGAAAATAGTCATGTCTGGTATTTATGCCTCCATATCAGTCTAAACATATCAGAACAGTATTTTATGTATTAGGAAAGATGATTTGACTGGTAGAATTTCTAAGCTGTATTACAATGGGTTACTTCTCTGGGAATACCAACTCATCTTTAAAATCCAGTTGACATCAGCAGTAGGTAGTCCAGCACCTCCATTGTATTCAGTTTGTACAGTGTTTGTGGTAAGGTCTAATGAGGTGAATCTTTCTTAAAAAAAAAAAATAGTCTCCCTCTTTATGCTGAGGTGCACACTTCTGGGGAATAAAGGCTCTACACAGAGGGAGTTTACTAACAATGCAAATTCTAGGGCCCCATTCCCAAAGGTTCTGATTTAGTTACTCTTGAGTGGGGGCCAGCCCTCTTGTACTTATAACCAGCACCCCAGGGGAGGATTGTGATATGCATTGTCAAGAACATGTCTTTATTTTTATTTGTGCTAACTTTTGTATGCTGAATAAGAATATCTCTGATTGTAGCAAGTTAGTGAAAGATGATAGGCAAGAGATTTTTCTAAGGATTTTCCTTGAGTCTCTCACTCTCATTCCCTGCAGCTTGCATATAATCTTTTATATGTATAGTTGACCCTTGAACAATGCAGAGGTTAGGGATGCCAACTGCCTGCACAATCAAAAATTCACATATAACTTTTGAATCCCTCAAAACTTAATTACTAATAGTCTACTGCTCACTGGAAGTCTTACTAATAACGTAATCAGTCAACTGACACATATTTTGTACACTGTATGTATTATATACTGTATTCTTCAATGAAATAAGCTAGATCAAAGAAAACATTGTTAAGAAAATCCTAAGGAAGAGAAAATATATTTACAGTATTTATTGAAAAAAATCCATGTATAAATAAACCCACACAGTTAAAACTCATGATATTCAAAGGTAAACTGTGTTTGTATCTATCTATCTATCTATCTATCTATCTATCTATCTATCTATCTATCTATCCATCCATCCATCCATCCATCCATCCATCCATCCATCCATCCATCCATCCATCCAGCTATCCTCTCTCTCTCTCTCTCTCTCTCTCTCTCTCTCTCTCTCTCTCTCTGTCTCTCTGTCTCTCTCTCTCTCTCTCTCATCGTCTATCATCTACCATCTATCTATCTAAAATTTATATATAAATGATTTTAGCTCTGCCTCATAGTTACTACCCTCTACAAAATGACTCTACTTATCCATCTACTTGCAGGCCTTTTTCAGTTAACCAAAATGATCCATGGAACAATGACTTTCAAAGGGTCTTTGAGGCATCCCATTAGATCATGGTGAGAAAAGGTGAGGGTGAATGAATAGAGGTCCATGAATCATTACATTTCCCTCCCATTAGACAGAACAGTGTCACTTATCAGTCTTTCCTGTAAGCTGTCCTCCTTTGAATTGCAGTTTCCACGATCTCACAAATGCTTAAAAACCACTATTCTAGATGTTGTAACTAATTCTCATGAATTTTCATGTTTTTATTGAAAAAGTGATACACAAATATATTTTAATTGTAAAATATTCAAGAAATATGTTTATGCAATGAATTAAAGAAAGCCTTCATTTTCTTTGGGTATAATATATCTTTCAAATGAGAACACTATTGAGAATGAAAGGGTAGCTGTTAACAATTACAGTGGCATAAACTGAGACTCTTCTGGGCAAATAAGAACCTGTGGTGATCCTATAGTTTCTTTACTAAAATCACTCTTTCCCCTTTTCCTCTTCTTTCCCTGACATCACGACCAATTATGCCTTGCTATCTATTCTTTCATGGTTAGAATGTGATAAAGTTTATTTTACTACATCTTTTATACTTTTCATTTTCCCCTGTTTTTAATTATTACAAACAATCATGCAATGGCAATGCACAAGGACACACATGTATAGAATTGCTGCTGGTTGCATTTTTAAAATTTTAATCATTTGTGTTCAAGACTTTCTAAAATATATTACCACCATAAAACAGAGGCTATAGAATATTTGAACTTTACTTGATGACCTGATATCATGATTATGAATATTGATTCTTGTACTGAATAAAATAAACATTCAAGTTCTCAGGGACTATTTTCCCTTAACTGAAATGGCCATTGTGAGTTATTATACTTGTATCTGGTATTAATGTATTTTTTTAAAATGTGCAAGACTCAATAAATTATCAAATACAATTCTTTTCCTTTGCAGATTAAAAACACTGAGGCCTGTAAAACCAAACTCTTCTATACATGGAGACATAGAAGTATGTCTAATTGTGACTCTAACTACAGCTTCCTGGGTGCAAGGGTGGTTCTGTGTTTTTCTTCTCTTTGCTAACTAAGTTCTCAGCTAAACTTTATGCAACAATAGCACCTCTTCCTAGACTAGTAGGATCACTCTTTTCTTATTTGCTCTTCCCCATGTATGTGATAATGCCATGGTTAAGAAATATTTGGTTCCAGGGTTTTTTGGTCAAGATGGTGGAGTAGGTAAACAATGTGCTTGCCTCCTCTCAAGACCACTTCAGAATTACAACTAAACAATAGAAAAACCATTATTGAGAATCACTTGAAGTTTAGCTGAACAGAAGTCCTAGAATTACGAACATACAGAAGAAGCCACGTTGAGACTGGCAGGAGGGGCAGAGACAAGGAATGGGCTGCCACCCATTTTTAAATGCCATCCATGCATGGCACTTAAAAATCTGGAGGGATATCTTAGATACAGAGGTCCCCTCTGGAGGAGTGAGGGATACCATCCCTGCACCAGGTTCCCCAGCTCAGGGTTCTAGTGCATGGAAGAGAAATCTCCACAACCAATGAGATTGAGCCTGAGTGATTTGGAAGGCAGCCAAAGTCCCAGATGTTCCTCTTAAAGGGCTTGTACACAGAATTATTTACTGATGGACTCACTCTTTCTGAGCTCCAGTGCTGGGGCAGAAGCTCAAAAGGTGCCAGGGACATATGGGGAGGAATTGAGCTGTCTGGCTTTAGGTCAGCTTTCTCTCAGACAGAAGTGCTGGTAGAATCCATTATTTCTTTGTTGAACCCTCCCCCTTTGTTGAGCGGCTGCCATATCTATGGCTCCATCAGTCTGGCTAACACTCTTTGACTCACCCTGGTGATTCCCTGAGACCCTGCCATACCTCCCTTGCTGACTCATCCAAGCCAATTCCAGTGGATTTTCCATGCTAAAGGCCTGCCTTGGCTCATGCTATGGACTTTCCTAAAAATCTCTCAAAGCTTCAAAAAACCCCAAACATGGCCTTGGCATCTCCTGTACCTCTTGCTGAGCATCCCCAATTTTAGTACTAGGGGCAGCTGGCCACAGTTTGTGACTTGACCTCTCCCAGGCACCTCCAAGCCAAGCATGGGTGGCTGCCATTTGTGGATTGCTTTCTTGCTCATGAGACAGGGCACAGGCAGCAGCTGAACTTGTCCTGTGGCAGGGTTCCTCCCAGGAAGCCCTGGGGGCAGCACAACTGGTGACCAGCTTTGGACCAAGTTGGAGCACCACCCAGTTGCCTCCGAAGGCATCACCCACAGGGCAGACTGGACAGGCACGAGAGTCCTGATAAAGTGAATCCTGTTCTGTAAAGTTAGTCCCTGTGCAGCAGCTCCTCCACTGTAATCATGGCCAGTCCTCACAAACAATAAGCCCGTGGGTCATTCCCTCCTGTTGACATGCAAACAGCAACCAAAACTCAACTATAACAGGAGGGCCCATACAACCCACATAAGGGATCACCCAGCTCAGGTGACCCGGGAGAATGTGCCACTGTGCCCCACAGGACACCTACTACATAAGACCACTCTACTCAGACTGGGAGACATAGCAGCCCTACCTAATACATAGAAATAAACACAGGGAGGCTGCCAAAATGGGGAGACAAAGAAACATGTCCCAAATGAAAGAACAGAACAAGGCTCCAGAAAAAGGACTAAACAAAATGGAGACAAGCAATCTACCAGAAGCAGAGTTCAAAACACTGGTTGTAAGGATGCTCAATGATCTTAGGGGAAGAGTAGATGAACCCAGTTGGAACTTTAACAAAAAGATAGGAAACATAAAAATGGAGATAGGAAACATAAAGAAAAGTGAGTCAGAATGAAGAATACTATAACTGAAATAAAGAACACATTAGAGGGCATCAACAGTAGATTAGAGGCCTGAATCAGCAATTTAGAATTTAAGGGAGCAAAAAACAGCCAATCAGAACAGCAAAAGGAAAAAGGAATCCCCAATAAATGAGAACAGTTTAAGGGACCTCTGGGACAACACCAAGCATACCAATATTTGCATCATTGGGGTCCTAGAAGAAGAGGGAGAGCAAGGAATTGAAAACATATTTGAAGAAAAATGGCAGAAAACGTCCTTAACCTGGTGAAGGAAATAAACATATAAGTCCAGCAAATGCAGAGAGTCCCAAAAGAGATGAACCCAAAGAGGCCAACACCAAAGCACATCATAATTAAAATGCTAAAAGTTAAAGACTAAGAGAAAATCTTAAAAGCAGGAAGAGAAAAGCAGTTAGTTGCCTATAAGGGAGCTCCCACAAGACTGTCATCGTATTTCTCGACAGAAGCTCTAGGCCAGAAGGGATTGACATGAAATAGTCCAAGTGATGAAAAGCAAGGACCTACAACCAAGATTACGCCACACAGCAAGGCTATCATTTAAAATTGAAAGAGAGATAAAGGCCTTCCCAGAGAAGAGAAAGCTAAATGAGTTTATCACCATCAAACCAGTAATACGAGAGATGTTAGAGGGACTTTTTTAAGAAGAAAAGATAAAAAATATGCATAATAAAATGGCAATAACCACATATCTATCAACAATTACTTTACATGTAAATGGATTAAGTGCTCTGATCAAATGATAGGGTGGCTGAATGGATAAGAAAACAAGACCCTTACATATGCTGCCTACAAGAGACCTACTTCAGATTGAAAGATGTACAGACCGAAAGTAAAGGGATAGCAAAAGATATTTCATAAAAATAAAACAAGAAAAAAAAAGCTGTGGTAGTAATACTTGTACCAGCTAAAATAGACTTTAAAACAAAAGCTATAATTTGCAGGTTGAAGGCCTCCAGGTTCTGTTTTCTGTGATTCTCCTGACCTTGCCCTCCTCCTCATTTCAGGATTGCCCTCAGGATGA
The DNA here is from genome assembly GCF_057876585.1 of Rhinolophus sinicus. NCBI lineage: Eukaryota > Metazoa > Chordata > Mammalia > Chiroptera > Rhinolophidae > Rhinolophus > Rhinolophus sinicus. Next base: position 135,932,931 of record NC_142502.1, on the reverse strand, counting down.
CTCATAGAAGCAACATGCCTTAAGCTTTCCCAGAACTCCCATTCTCTCTCCAGACTTTCTGGAGGATCTAATCTCTGACGTCAGCTCTCACAGGAGTCAGGAGAAATTTTTTTCCCCTAAAGGCCCCATCAAGAGTTTCCTACTGAATCATTGATAGAAATTGTGACTCATGCCCTCCTAAAACAGTCACTGTGTCAGGGAAAAGGGATAATACACTGATTGGCTTAAGTTGATTAGAGTCCACTTTGAGACTGACATTGGGATGAATCTCATTGAATCAATATGGCTGAGAATTTGGAATGGAGATTTCTCAAAATAAAACCTGGGTGCAATTGTTAAAGAATTGGGTTATGAATGACAAGGAGGCAACCTATAAATGAGCATGCTATCTGGGAATTCACAAACAACATTTACTACAACTGGGATGAAAAAGAGACCAAATAGCAGTGGTTTCTTTGTATGTATGACTTTTTCTTCTGTGATTTAATTTAGTGTTAATATTTTGTGTGATCCACTCTGCTTATCAGAGAACTCTTTTTAAAAATATTATTCTACATAGTTGAGTTTTATGGATAAGTGACAATTGACAGTAGAGACCCCCAAACAATCTGAAGACACAGGGTAACAGTTTACCCCAGAGGAAGAGGAAACTTCAACAATGAACTGCAGTGATGGTAATTGTATAAAAGCCTTAGGTACTTTTTTGTTGCTGTAGATTTTCAGGCCATTGAGCTAATTTGGGCAATAACTTTTCATTTAGAGGTTTCTGGCTTCTGAGTTCCACTAGACTCCCTGGTTTCTTCTTTCATTTAGTTCCATTCCACCTCAATTTGAGGTTTATGTGAAAGGACTCTCTGAGAGCTAAAGAATCCAGAATGCAAAAATGGACACCAGAAATAAGAATCTCAGAGATGGAATCAATTAATGCTCTTTGTAGTCTTGGACATGCCCTTTGGGTCCTCTCCCTCCCCCAACCCTTGGAGTGGGGAGTTAGGTGTGGCCATATGCCTTGCTTTGGCCAGTGAAATGTGAATAGAAGTTATATGTGCTATTTCCAAAGGAAGCTTTAAGAGTCAGAGTATGATCCAACACATTCTCTTTTACTGCCTTGATAATTTGGGGGGCATATGTCAAGACTGAGTATTCAATAGTTTGGTGACCTCTATGATATGAGTGACCTGCTGACCTGTGATGGACATTTAGCATAAATAAGAAAACAGAAACAAAAACCTTTGGTTGTTGTGACCCAAGGGTTTGAAAACTATAAAAAGAATTTAACCTGTATTTAACCACTGGGATTTTAGTCATTTGTTACTGTAGTATAACCTAGCCCATTTTGACAGATAAAAAATTAAAAATATTTTCCCTGAAAGTGTTAAGATGTAAAATAACAACAACAACAGCAACAACAACAAAAAACCCTCAAAATAATTTCTCTTGTTACTTATAGTAGGAGGCAAACTTTGACCATTTAGTATTTTGAAACCTTTTGAGTTATGTGATTAGTACTGCCTTAGGCAAAGGCCATGAGATGTCTGAGAGTTGGATTTTCAGAGGTAGTGTGCAAAATAACTTACACCTTTTTCTTGGGCAATCTAGCACCCAAGAAAAATTAATTTAAGAAAAATAAAATTAAGAAAAAAGACATTACTTTTAATGAATTGTTTCTCTCTTTTTAGTCTTAATGCATACATTTTTCTAAAGATTGGAACTAAAATCACACGCTTTTTATTTCACTACCTTTCTAACTTTTCTGAAGGCCTTTAAGTTGTGATAAATATAAATAAAACACCAAAAGTGCCAGTCACATTGCCTTTTCCAGAAAAGATGTGACCTTTAAATTAAAATCAATAAAGCCCTGGCGTCTCTTATTCACACTTTTGGGTGACAAAACAAGATTAATAAAGAGAAACGAGACAGAAATTTAAGAATATTTTGGCTTAGTGTTCCAAGCCACCTACTTGAGAATATTTACTCATTTTCTCATTCATTTCTTTAGAGATTTAAAATTTGCATTATTTTTCCAAGATTGGGATGATTTGGATTTATTGATCCATTAATCTAAGATCCTTTTCGTTTTAGGGACAAAAGATCTAAGGTATAGATGTGTGATTTGGACTAGCTCACATAAGTAAGTGATGAGAGAACCAGATGCTAAGCCTATGTGTTCTTTCTACTGTACCATAATATGCCAATCTATGTTTGCTTTCATGTTTCAAATACCACATCCAAAGAAAAGAATATAAATACCATATAATCTGACTGCATGCTTTACCATTTTTCTCCCCCCATCCTCATCTCTGTTATTCTACCTCCTGCTTACTTTGATCCAGTCACACTAGCCCTGTTTTGTCCTTGATTCCACCGTAGAGTATCTACACTGGCTCTTCCCTCTTCCTGACGCACTTTTTCTCCAGATATCTGAATATGTCCATGGTTCAGTCCCTTACCTCCTTCAACATGAGGCTTAACCTGATCTCTGCCTTTAAAATGAAAAGATAGCCTTCATGCACTCTAAATATCCATTATCTGTGATGGTTTCTTTTACGTAGCATTTGCCAGTTACTACCATGCTCATTATGTTTGTTATTATTTCTCTTTCCTAGAATGTAACTTTCATGAGATCAGGAATTCTATCTGTTTTGTTCGTTGATCTATCCCACATCCCTAGAACCAGTCCTGGCACATAGCAGGAATTCAAAAATATTGAAAGAATGGATGTATACAGAGATGAGGGAAAATAAATCCACATGTGATTAAAAGGGAAGGAGCATATATAATTCCAAGTCTTATTAGAAGAGACATAATTATGTGTTTAACACCGCTTGTACCTGGCTTTTGTGAATTCTTCTCCATACAGAAGAAAGGAACTAATATTTGTTGAAAATTCATGTTACAGGCATGGGCCTAGGAGCTTTTACATATAGTATCTTTTTTATTTCACATGAATACTAATCATAGTACCTTCGAGGTAAGGCTGTTACTTCCATTTATAGGATAGATGAGAGACATTAACTGGAGAGTTAGGTAATTTGCTCAAAATACTACAGCGATGATGTATGGATTTGAATTCACATCAGTTCAACTGTGGGACCCTCTCACTCCTTGCTCTTTCCACTTTATTATGGGTAAGGAAAGAGGTAGAGAATGAATAAGATTTTTTAACATCCTTTCAACAGATTTATGTATTTTGGACAGATATACCATATTATTGGTATATTGTCAATATACCAATTATCCTTCTATATTATCCTCTAGAACAGAAAGAATTATCTTGTCCTTATCCTCAGAAAAGCTGTAGTCATTGTATATAACCTGTCTGTTATTATAATTCATTCATGCCAGAACTTTGATTTTACAATATTGATACTGACATATAATTCTCATCAATTCATAAATATTTTTAGGTTATGCCTTTGATCTATGACCCAAAATAAGGAGCTAATATCTCTCAGATATCACAAACTTCAAATGCCACTCAACATAAAGCTGGAGATATTAATAAAAGAAGGAAAAAATATTTTCCTTGGCATAATTTCTTGAGCAATTTCCGCTGCATATGAAGGAAGTTTTTTTTTTCTTTTCTTTTTTTGAGGTAGGCATGCACGAGGACCTTTGTCTGCAGTGTATCTGATAATAGTTTGAAAAGGTAGGAACTGATAGACTTGATGACAGTTGCACCATTCTTCCAATTGTCACTCAGGGCTGAGGGCTTCTGTTGTCTCCATGAAGACAGTGAAGGTTAAGGAGAGCCCTGCCCACTGCAGTAATAAGAGGACAAGAAGCAGAATAGTTTCCTGGAAAATAACCTGAATGCCGACTCTGAAAAATGGGTTCTGTGTCAGTTATGCAGATGTTTAAACTTGCACAAGTCATTTTTTCTATTTTTCAGTTTCCTCATTTGCAAAATGAATGCATTGAGCCAGATGATCTAGATGCCACCTTTGAGGTCCAAACTGCTAGAGTTTTTCATAAACTTATTTGCTGGAAAGTTATAGGGAAAGGGCAATAAGCTTATTTCTTATATTAATACTTTAGACCCAAATAAGGAAAATTTTTGAAATTATATGGACACTGCTACATTTTCCCTCTTTTGGTACATGCTACGGACAATAACCAGATAAAGAAAATAAAGCCTATTTCATTCTGGGAAGAAAATTGATGGCTTTGAAAATATTTTAGAACAGTCCTCTTAAAAAGTTGATTTAAATGACCTTTAGAGTGCAGAATTTATCAACAATTTCTGTGGCCTTACTATGTGTGAAAATGGGCACAAAACACACAGCTTTTAGGAAACCTCTAGTTTTACTTAACTTTTGTTTTTGCAAATCTTTAATTTACAGCTTTCAACATCTACTCAGAGAAAGCAACTACAAATAAACAACAGGTTAGGAAATTGAAAGATTTTCTGGAGGTGTGTGTTGCATCTTGGGAGGTGCAATCTTGTTCCCTCCCACCCTCCAAATAAAATGTGCTCTGTGTAGAAGAGCAGAGGCAGTGACAAAGAAGGTCTGTTCACAATTTATACCAGGAATTTTGTTTTTGTTTTTGTTTCTGTTTATTTATTTTTTCTACCGTTTCAATTGTCAAGGATCTGGGAAATTAAAACTCCTACAGAGTTTCACTGGACTAACTTCTGCTAGAAATCGTGAACTGGGCTTGGAGTGAAGCACATCAAACTTCCAGTCATCTGTGACCTGAAAAAGATATTGAAATAACCCAAATGCATATGCAGGGAGGGAGACAGGCAATTTACTGGACATAGCTTTGCTTCCCTTGAAGAGAGGGAACAGAAACTTCCCCACGTGCATGAGAAAAACCACTACAGAACAAAGGAAAGGGAAGAGTATCTAGAAGTCTCAAAGGAAGAGGTTCTTTTTCTTTTATTTTGTAATTGATCAATTGAAAAGTCTGGATGTCATTTTTATGTCAAGTGCTTTGCATCTTCAGAGCACACAAAAGCATATGTCTATGAAAGAGAAGCACACATCCATTAGGAGAAAAGAACAGGTGATGGAAAAGCAAGAATTAAAGGAAAGGGTGATGATAAACAAAGACTGGCCTGAAGGGGAAGTACTCTCACTATTAGAAATAGTTAGAAGTCATTTTTGTTGGTAGTTGGTATGATTATTTCTTAAGAAAATCCAGAATAATCACGTGACAAGAATTTAAAGGGAAAAAGATAAAAAGGAAAATAATGATCCAAAAAAAAAGTTGAGATGGATTACATAAACTATAAACAGTAGCTATGCCTGAAGGAGAGAATGGGACAAATTCAATGAACTCAAATGAAAGAAAAAAAATGACTTTTCCAAAGACTGGTGTATGTGGACTGGGAAAACCCAATATATTGTAGACAGAATCAGTGAAGGGAAATTCAGGTATAGATGTTTCATGGTGAATATATTTAAATTTTTAAAAACAAAGTAAGGATAAACTACCAGGATCTAAGCAGGAAACCTTATTTTTCTTTTTTTCTAAAAAATAAAATAAGATGTCTTCAGCCTTCAGTTTTGCAACATTAAAGGCAGGATGTCAGTGCAGCAGTACTTACAGAATTTTGAGGGGGGGGAACCCACTTGCAACTCAATAATTAAATATAGTTTATGTTTTACTTTTCAACGCACATATTTAATATAATTTTAACTTCCAGAAACATGCAAATAGTGAGGGATTATAGCCGAGGGTCTAAAGGGTAGAATGTAGCATGTGAAAATATGAAGGGAGAGAATGAAGTGATTAGGGGAAAAATGGAGATTCAATGACTGACGTCCTTAATGAAATAAAATTATATAGAGGACTTGAGAATCCAGGGTTTGACTCAAGAATACTGGACCAAAAGGAAATTTTGGTCAGAGAACAATACATTGGCATTTGAACCATCCATTTTTGAGAAGGACCACCTATAGGAAATGACAAGATTCAAGGAGTGGACATGAGAGTGGGAGGCAAAAATGAGCCGAAAAGAGAAGAGAGGACATAGGATTAAGTTCTAAGAAGCTAGTATGTCATTTGGACTGTCCAAAGGACATTCAAGTTACCAAACACAATAGTAGGACTTGATGAGAAGGGAAAGAATGTGAAATGGAAACCAAAGTAATAAAGGAAATGACATGTTTATTGAATTAGGGCAGTGATGAGTTCATGACTCTGAATGGAAAAAACTTCAAGGAACAGAAGAGTTTTATTTGTGAGTAGGAAAAAGGAAGCCTAAAAAACAGATTAAGAAATCAGAAAGAAAGTACACACCAGCTTTGAATTCCAAGATATTTAAGGTTGCTCAAGCCAGGATATGGAGACAATATTTTAAGAATAGACTAAGTATTTAGAGGATTTCATTTATCATGAAAAAGTTATTCTAGAGGGCACAGAGTGTTTGTGTGGGCAATATAAAGTTAATGAATAAATGAAAATAAATACAATCTTACTTAGTAGTCAAAAAATTCAAATCAAAGCAAGACAGATACATTTTCATCTTGAAAGTGGCACAAGTATTACTCAATATTATTGATGCTGTGGCTAAATCGTCTTAAAGATTCTCTGTAGCAATTTAAATGCTGCAATCTTTATGGAAGGCATTCCGGCAATATACACTAATGTGTTGTAATTGTATATACTTTTGGTGCTGTCATCTCTTTCCTCTTTATACCTAAGGTTTAGGTTTACATATTATATATATTATTGATAGCATTTCCTAATTTTCCAAAACTATGTTGTATGCCTTTCCTTTGTGTTCACATCAGGCCCTGTATTCTCTCTGTCATGGCCCTTATCACAATCTATTATAATTGACTGTTTACTTCTATATATTTGTGTCCCGACTTTAAGCTCCACCTTTTTTTTTGTCTACCCTGACCATTTACCTTTGTATGTTCAACTGTTTCTAGGACTTAAGATGTACTCACTGAGTGTATAAGTGAATGAACAGATAACTATGTAATGGAGGAAGGGATAAAAGAAGACAGGATGTATCTATGGTTGTAAATATATTTTAGAGATGGGGGAGACAAACAGAGAGAGAGATTTTAGACCATGCAAGTCTAGGGACATACTAGGGACTGAGTTTTAATTATTATGATTCTACTTGTCTGTATATTTAAAAATTCTTTTTATTTTATGTCTTTTATTTTTGTAATAAAATGACAAAACTAATTTGAAAACAAAATAGATCTCAAGCCAACATCATTCTTCATGGTTAATACAGTCAGATAATTAAGAAAAAAAATCTGCAATATCTTCATTCAGGGGATAGATATGTAAATAATAGAAATTGATCTGGTATAAAGCAGTACCGAATGGCCAGCAAGGTGGTAAACTGGAGAGTAAAAGCCCATATAAATGACTTAGTTTTAAAATTTTTAAAAATTGGGCAGGCTTAATAAGACATGTGTGAACTGAATTTGGCCTTCAAATCTCCAGAAGCAACCTCTGCTAAAAGCCAGGAAGAAGGCAAAGTTGCCTTCTATCATCATTATCATCAACCACTGCTTGGGAAGTTCTAGTTAATACAATAATATGGGGAGGCGAAGTACTCAGCTATTAGAAATAGGAAGAAGTCATTTTTGTTTGTAGTTGTTATGATTATTTCTTAAGAAAATCCAGAGTAATCAGGTGACAAATGTAGCATAGGTAAGAGTTAGCAAGGTGGCCACAACTAAACAATGTCAAAAATTGTACTACATGCCAAAAATGAGCAGTTAGAAAGTAATTAAAATAGTGCACTGAGCACACTCATTGACCTTCCTCCTTATAAAGAAGCTATTAAGAGTAATGCCCTGAAAGCATTTAATAATATAACTTACTAGATGAGTTTCGAGAAATACTTTTGAGAAAATTTTTGATGATATAAAAATAGAATTTGATTAATGGAGGAAAAAACAAATTCAGCAGAAGTAGTTGCATGAATCATATAAAAGAAAACAGTAGGAAAAGTAAAAAAAAAAAATCTTAAATTACAAAAATCCTAGAAAAATTCAAGCTTGAAATTAATATTCACAAGCAGGGACCACTGGAAAATTCTTGGTGGAATTGATTAAGGAACGCGTTAACCAAAGTTTTTTCCTATCCTAAGACACTCTCAGTGTGTGATATCAGAAGCATCTTTCTCTGAATTAAACCTCCTGAAACTCTATTCTAAACTAAATGAAGGCTCTGCCTCTAGGCTCTAGTTATGGGAATTCTCATACAGTTCAACATGAACAGTGGTTTTCAATTGGAGGTGGAAGGCTTTTTGGTTGTTGAAATGAGGTGTGGATTCCTCAGGTATTTAATAACCGGTTTCAGAAATGCTAAATATCCTGCTGTACACAGCATGCCCTCATACAAAGCAGTATGATCTATGATATAGATTAGTACTCTCCAATAAAAATACAATGCAAGCCATACATACAATTTTAATTTTTCTAGCTGCATTTGAAAAGTAAAAAAAGTGAAATTATTTTATAATATATTTATATAAGCAAATATTTTCAAAATATCATTTCAGCAGATAATCAATATAAAAATTATTCATAAGCTATTTTATATAGTTTTTGTATTTGTACTGAATTTTTGAAATTTAATATGTGCTTTACAGTCAAAGCCTACATCTCAATTTGAATATTAAATTTTCACTGGAATGACTTTATTACATTGATATTTTATTAAATTCATAGTTGAAAAATTAGACTCACATAACATAGATGTTCAGTTAATCTTTCTAAACAGCTTTCTAATTTTTCTTTGCTGCAGCAAATTGCAATTGTCATTTATTGTGACATTTGTGATGTGCCTTTTTAATCCTTGTTTTCTTTACTGTCTTGATTATAGTACTAGCTTTTGCATCTCTTTGATTTTGCACCAATATTATGCTAAAAGTATTTTAAGTAAAAAATAATTGTTTTTATTTATTTTTAAAAATAGAAACATACTTTAGCTATGCTATGAAATAAGTACTTTATTTGACAGTTACATTTTATATAGTTATCACTGTAATCATGCAGTCTGTCAAACTATTCAAACAAACACAATCACTGTTACATCAGTGTGTAGAAAAAAATAATTCAAACTGGATAATTTGTTGACACTGATTAGACTGGTAGTGTGTTTTTGTGTAACACTAAAAATAGTGAATGCACTTGACATGCTTGCTACAATACAACACTATCTTACACATTGCAATGGTTATGGTGAAATGTAGTACTAAAAAAATGTTTGTATTTAATTAAAAATATTTTACTCTGCTTCAGTTCTTAAATATAAATCCAAATTCATTCAAACACAATCTTTACCATTTTGGCATCTTATTACCCGCTTGACCTCAGCTCTTATCACTATCAGGTGGTCGCTTTTTCTAGCCTTACTGGTCTACTGCTATTCCTTTAACATGCTAAGTCTGCTCCAACCTCAGGGATTTCCTCCTGTTTCCTCTTCTTGGAAGGTTCTCTCCAGATAGTTGCATTGCTGCAGCTGCTATGGGAGACAGTGTAGAGGTTCCTTTAAAAATTAAGAATAGAATTGCCATATGACTCAGCAATCCCACTCCTGGGTATATACCCAAAAATATGAAACCATTTATCTGTAAAGATATATGTACTCCTATGTTCATTGCAGCATTATTCATGGTGGTCAAGACATGTACACAACTAAAGTGTCCTTTGATAGATTATTGGATAAACAAGATGTGGTACATATATACACCATGGAATACTATTTGGCAATAAAAAAGATGAAATACCTCCATTTGCGACAACGTGGATGGCTCTTGAGATGATTATGCTAAGCGAGATAAGTCAGACAGAAAATGTGGAGAACTATATGACTTTACTCATATGTGGGATATAAAACTGAAAATAGCAAAGAAACAAGACAAAGAAACAAATCTCATAGACACAGACAACGTTTTCGTGGTTACCAGAGGGCAAGGAAGTAGATGGGTGGTAGAACAGGGAAAGAGGTCAAATATATGTTGATGGAAGGAGAGCTGACTCTGGGTTGTAAACACACAGTCCAATACATATTAGGTTGGTGCAAAAGTAATTGCGGTTTAAAAGATTAAAAATAATTGCAAAAACCACAATTACTTTTGCACCAACCTAATAGATGATATACAGATGTACACCTGAAGCCTATATAATTTTACTAACCAATATCACCTCAATAAATTTAATAAAAAATTTTAAGAAAGATCATGAGAAATATTCCACACACACAAAAATAAAAACAAACATTTGGATTGAAAAAGTACTATGAAACAAAGACCAGTCACAGTATGAGTTCACTTCTGCCATTTTTTGAAGGAGAATAAAACTTTTATGAAATTCCTCATACTGTCATCCTGTGGAGGTCTTGCCTGGGTGTTAGGACAGCTCATGTTTCTTGTGCAATGGGCTGTTAACTTCAGCGTGCATATTATGTATATCTGTCAGGGCAAGGCAAAGCAGCTTCTGCTTATAAATAATGTAAGTTAATGTAATATGTCAAATGTTAAATTATATAAAGTTTTACTTGAATAATAATATCAGGGCAATGGAGCTTTTTGGTGTCACCCAAATACGTGACATCAGAGTAAAGAGAACACACAGAACTGCCACCCGAGAATTAAGGATGGCATTTAAGAATCCCATAGATTTTGAACAGTTATCCAGTGTCTATTATAAATACCTTTATTATAAAGACATTGGTTTTTATTTTACAAAAAGAGAAAAATTGTTGAACGATATTTCTCTTTCTTTTATGCTATCCCCCAATTACTGCTAGACTTAAACATTTAAAAGGAACTAGCTGAAAGTTTGATGCTTCATTAAAACACTATTAATGAGTGGCCAGCCAGGTGGCTCAGGCAGTTAGAGCTCCATGCTCCTAACTCCGAAGGCTGCCAGTTCGATTCCCACATGGGCCAGTCGTTGCCAGTTCAATTCCTCGAGTCCCGCAAGGGATGGTGGGCTGCATCCCCTGGAACTAGCAACAGCAACTGGACCTGGAGCTCAGTTCGCCCTCTACAACTAAGACTGAAAAGACAACAACTTGAAGCTGAACAGCACCCTCCACAACTAAGATTGAAAGGACAATAACTTTACTTGGAATAAAAAGTCCTGGAAATACACACTGTTCCCCTTCCCCAATAAAATCTTTTTAAAAACAACAACAACAACAACAACAAAAACCCACTATTAATGAAACACTTAGAGTTTTAAGAAATTATAGAAATATTCTTATGTTTCAAAATACAAATACAATTAAATTAGGTATTAAGAAAATAGCTTAATTTTAAAATACATGCCTAGATCATAAAACTAATGAAAACAAAATAACCTGCATCCCATCTCCATTATATATCAACGTTACATCTAAACTTCTTGATAGAGTTCTTTATATTACCTTGGTTAATTTTCCTCCTCCAAATTTCTTCTCAACTCTTTCCAGCCTAGGTTTGGTAACATTCTTCTTTTGAATTGGATTTTTCTGCTCATCAATGTCTTCGTGTCACTAAATCCAAAAGCATTTAAATGAACTCTCATCTAACTTGGGTTCCTAGCAGTGTTTGATAGCTGTTGATTACTCTCTACTCTTGGGTCTTCCAACCTCTAAAGCTAGGTTCATCCTAACCAAGTTCCAGACTTCAACATCTCACTGATAACTTACATTCCTACCAGACTGACTCAAGCCTGACTTAAGTCTGCTTTTCCCAAACTGGTCTTTTTTATTTTTCAAAGATTTTTATTAAAAATACAGCTAACATACAATATTATATTAGTTTCAGGGGTACACCATAGTTAATCAACATTTATATACCTAAAGAAGTGATCACCATGATAGGTTCAGGAACCGTCGGATACCATACCATGCTATCACAATGTTATTGGCGATATTCCTTATGCTGTATATTACATGCCCATGACTTATTTGTTTTATACTGGGAAATTTGGATCTCTTATTTGCCTTCACCCCCCCCCCACATTTAAAAATTTTTAAATTACAATTGACATTCAATATTAGTTTTATTTTGCTTAGTTCTTCTTCTGGAATTTTCTCCTGTTCTTTCATTTGGGATGTATTTCTTTGTTTCTTAATTTTGGCTGCCTCTCTTTTTATTTCTATGTATTAGGAAAATCTGCTATGTCCCCCAGTCTTGGCCAGGTGGTCTTATGTAGTAGGTGTCCATGGGACCCAGTGGCAAGTCTCCCTGGTCACCTGCTCTGGGTGCTCCAGGAGTGTTCCTTGTATGGGTTGTGTGTGCCCTCCTGTTATAGATGAGCCTTGGTTGCTATTGGCACGTGAGTGGATAGGACTGACCCTCAGGCTGATTGGCTGTGGGTTTTGGCCACGTCCACAGCTTACAGGCTGCTATGCAAGGGGCTTACCCACTGAGTGGGATTCACCCCAGTGGACTCTGGTGTCTGTTGAGATGGCTCATTGTGTGTGCTGCTTTGTGGGGCTAATTGGGTGGTGCTGTGCTGTGGTCTGAAGCCAACCTCCAAGTATGTTGGTTCTGGGGCCACTTGCAAAGGGCTCCGGTGCAGGCCCAAGTTACCCAATACCTGTGACTGACCAGGTACTACCTGGTAAGAGCTACAAAACGATCTGCATTTGTTCGCTGTCTGTGCTAGCCCAGGAGGCACATGGGAGAGGCCACACTTTGAACTGAGGATGGCTGCCACCCGTACCAGGCCTGGGATAGCTCTGAAAAAGCCAGAACACCCTGAGGCCTGCTTCCATATACCACCTTAAGATTCAGCACCTGATAAAACCTTGTGCTGCACACAAGTTAGGTGAGGTAGTGTCTTAGGGAGTCACTAGAGTAGGAAGAATTGTGGTCAACAGGTTAATGTGTGCTTTGGTTCTAGTGCTGAGCCTGGAGCTGCTCAACAAAAGTCTCAGGACACACTGCGGCCAGCTGTCACCCTCCTAGGTCCTGAAAACTCTGATAGTTTTCTAAGAAAGAGTGCAATGCAGGTGGGGCTAGCTGCTATTGGAGAAAGTGCCTCTAGTGTTGGGGGAGTTGGGTAGGGCAGGATCCCAGTGAGTCAGCAGGGTGGAGCTGTGGAGCTCACCAGACCAATCAGATTCAGATTTGGCCATAAGTGTAGGGGGAGGGCTCAATACAGGAAAGATGGTGTCCACCTGCCAGCTGTGTGGGAGGAGGACCTCCTCACAGGGAAATGGCGACTGTCCTGCTCTCAACTTAAAGCCACACAACTTAATCTGTTCCCCCCACCCTCTGTCTCTGACACTGCCCAAGTCACCGCCACTCTGCTAGAGCCCAAGGTGAGTGCCTGGTAGTGAGAGAGGAGTGGGTGGGCTCTTTAAGAGGATGTCTGGGTTTCCTGCTGCCTTCCGTCCCACCCAGATGGTCAGAATCCTCACTGGTTTTCACAGCCAGGTGTGGTGGGGGCTCCTCTTCCTGGCACCGGTACTCTGGGCTGGGGAGGCTGGTGTGGGGCTGGGTCTCTCACTCCTCTGGGGGGAAACTCCATGGCCGAGATAGCCCTCCCTTTTCTCTCAAATGGAGGTTTGGGGTTAGCCAATTCCACCTCTCCACCTCTCCTACCAGTCTCGACAGGACTTCTTCTTTATATCCCTAGTTATAAAACCTTTGTCCAGCCCGACTTCAGATGGTTCTCCAGGTTGATTGCTGTATAATTTAGTAGTAATTTTAATTTGTTCATGGAAGGAAGCAGGTACAGTGTCCATCTACTCTGCCATCTTGGATCTCCGGTACAATGAATCTTTATGAACCAAATCATATAACATAAAATTTATAATTTATCCAGTAGAATATATATATATATATATATATATATATATATATATATATATACATTTATATGCAAATATATCATAAAACAGAGTTTATACCTTTTTCTTAAGTACCTATAAAGATTTACAAAAGTTAAATTTGATTATTATTAAGCTACAAAGAAAGCTTAAACAAATTGCAAAAGTATAAATAAAGGAGACCATATTTTATGAACACAATTCAATTAAAAAAATAATAAAATGACCAAATGAACAACCACCTGGTGGGCAAAAACTCTATATTAAACAAAGCTGTATTTTCAGAACATGTAGAAAACAATGACAATGGAAACATGTATTAGTGCACATGGGATGTAGTTAAAGCAAAGATCAGAAAAAAATTCATAATCTTAAACACGTAAATTACTAAGTAATGAAAATCAACAAATTAAGCACTCTAATAAAAAAGTTAAAGAATCAACAAACCAGAATGAGTCAATAAAGGTTCTGAAAAATAACATAGAAAACCAAAAGCATACTTGAATTCTTAAGAAATTTCTGGATGTTTTTGTTTTGTGCTTTTGGAAAACAAAGGAGAGGAACAAACAACTACTCAAGTAAAAATTTAAATAAAATAGAAGTTCTGAAACTGTATCAGAATCTCCTGCAGGTCACAGATGGTTGGGACCCACCCCCAGAGTTTCTGATTTATCAGTTCTGGGCTGGGGATCAAGCAATGCATTTCTAATGATTGCCCAGATGAAGTTGGTATAGCTGTGATAAGGAGTACACTTAGAGAAGTTCTGAGACAGAGAAACCATTCGCTAGTATAAGTGAAGGCATGGGAGGGGACCCACAAAGAAGTAAATAAAATCAGATTCAGTAAATAATCACACAAACAAAGAAAACAGAAACATTAATTCAGTGTTTTTCCACCTTCACTGCCCATTGGAATTGGGGGAGCTTTCACAAAAACATAATAACCAGGCCCGTCCAGGTTGGTTGAATCAGAATCTTTGAGGCTAGGGTCTAAGTACAGGTACTCATTAAAAGCTCCTGAAGTGATTTTGATATCCAGTGTGGTTTGAGAAGAATCAGAATAAAGTATTAGTTGTATTCCACTATGTAATTTGTGAACTGGGGTTTTAGGTGGAAAATTCTCGTGTTTCTACAGAGTGAACCTCCAGGTTGCAAGTGGAGGTGTATTCCGCTTTCTTTTGGCTCTCATACTCAATCCTTCTGGACTTTTTTTGAACAGGCAGTTTAGGAGACAGAGCATGCTGTACTCAGCCCCTCCCACCTGTCTTTGTTTTTCTTCTACCTGCTTTCAGATAATGTGCTTTTTGGTCAGTCTTCATTCTAGACTGTGAAAGTTCTACTTGTGATGGGAGGCCTGAGATCTTGCAGATCTGTCTGGGTCTGAAAGATTTTATATATATTTAACATACCACAAAATCACCCTTTTGAAATGGACTATTCAGTAGATTTTAGTAAATTCTCTAATTTTATCATTTTTTATATTTAGAATATTTTATTCCCCTGAAGAAACGTGGTACTCTTTAGCTATATCCCTCTGTCCTCCTCAGCTCTAGGCAGCCAGTAATATACTTTTGTCTTCACGGATTCTCCTTGTCTGAGCACTGAAATAATTTTAAGTTGTGTGTATTATTAGAAAGTTTATTATGTCCTCAAACCACAGACATAACTGATCAGGATTTTACCCAAGAAAATTCCGATAGTTTGATATTCAACTGGAGGTCAAATGGTTCCCAATTAAGAAGGAATATTCATGTCTCTCTAAAACTGTACCACTGGATGAAATAAATTATTTGTTAGAAAAAAATGTTACCCAAAATTACTCCAAAAATTATGGAAGTATTGAAATATCCAATAAACAAAGTTGAGAAGAACTACCTTGATACCAAAACAGAAAACATACAGGAAAAGATTGATTTATTAGGCGATTACAAAAATTCAAACTTCTGTATCTCAAACATCACCATAAAACAAATTATGTTAAATACACAGTGGATATTGCACAGTAAAGAGTTAGTTTGTAAGGAGTTTTAAAAATCAGTAAGTAAAAAGACAGGTACCACCATATGAAAAAAAGGGCAAAGGACATGTACATCCAATTCAAAATTAAGAGACAACAACAACAAAAAAACCCAAATCAAAAACCAATTAACATAGGAAAAATGCTCGATGTTATTGGAATTGGAAAGATGTAAATTTAAACAAAGGCATTTTTCATATTTGAGCAAAGATTAAAATAATATGTTAAGCATTGGGAAAGAGGAGGGGAAATGGGAATATGTTGTTGGTGAGAGTGAAGGTTTTTAAAAAGCAATTTGGTGACATATAACAATTAAAAAACAATCATGGCAACTCTGTTTTGAATTTTAATCTTAGGAAATAGACAAATTCATAAAATATATTTCTAAATATGTTAATTACAACAATACTTATAATAAGGAAATTTCGGAAAACATAAACATGAACCAAATATTTTATATATTTGGAAACATTCATATGTTGATTTTATATATTTATGTTTATTGACAGAAAATGAATCAATGAAATATTGAGAAAAGCAGATTATGAAATTGCCTATACAATTGTCTCATTCTGTTCACTGAGAAACAGAAACAATAATAAAAGTACAAAAAAAACAGAAGAATATTCTTTCTATAGATTTTTAAAAACACGAGGAGGAAATGCATTTTTTAAATCAAGATTAAGGGTGATTTTTAATTCTTTGTTTTTCTAAGTTTTCAAATTTTTACTAGTTTGCCTTTTTTATAATCAGAATTGAATTTTATATCAAAGGGAAAAATAAGTAGACCTGAGATCGTGTATCTGCCAGAGGACAGCTTGAAAATTTCACAGAAGTTATGTAATTTGCTGTACTGAGTTGTTATATCAACTTCCATGGAGAAAGCATTGGAGAGGAGGATAAATACATGATTTGAGAACTAGGATCAAGTACTTTTAGTATTTGACTACTTCTCCTGTTCTGACTTCTACTGTATATAGTTCCCAAGTGTTCTGACTTTTGTGATGCGCGTAGTTGCCAGAAACACACCCAATCATTAAAATAGTAACTACAATATTTGAGGCCACATGTCTCTGACCTTGGTGCTGAATTTTCCTTGTGTTGTAGGTCTCTGGGTGTAAATCTGATAAGCATCAGAATCACTGTAGGCCAATGCCCAATCTGGCACTCAGAGATTCTCATTCAGTAAGTTTGGGGTGGAGCCTAAAATTGTGTATTTTTAACAGATGATCCTGAAAATGTTGCCTGTCACCTACTGTTAGGGGTCCAGTTCCCTATGGGCATAGACGGGTCTTCAGTCTATCTCAGTTATTTTGATCTGTTTGTTTTTTAAGTGACTCTGTTTACTGAGAAAGAAACCAGAAGAGAAATGTATGCAGCAAATATGCAGAACTATTCAAGTGCACTCATGAGAAGGAAAAGCTTTTTTTTTTCTTTTCTTTTCTTTTCTTTTTTTTCTTTTTTTTACAGTAGACAAGAATAAAACCAGCTGGTAAGAAACAGCCCGAATAAAGTATTATCAGTTCAGTTCATACATTCAGCATGCATATTTTTTTCATTATTTTCATTGGTCAAAAAATGTAATTTTTACAGAACTCTTACATCATAATTGCATTAATTATTTTATGGTAGTTTTGTTGAGGTTTTGAAAATTATAAAAATATATTCTCTGGTAGAATTTGGGCAATGTGTTCAACTATACCTTCTCTGTTCTTACTTTTCCAACCAGTGCTAAAATTTTTTGAACTGACCAAGTAACAATTCTTCAGATAAACAGGCCAATATTATCATTATAAACATAACCAGGAAACCACTACAAGAGAGTGCCTGTGGCTTATATCGGGATTGCAAAGTCCAATACATTATGTGGCCAGAGGGCCAACAGAGGTTTTGACAGGATCCTGATGGAGACTGAGGCAAAATGGCCTTTCGAAAGGTGAGAGCTACTAATCAGATCCTTTTCTCTGTTGCTGTGCCTATGCCGGTGTGTCTAGCTCTTCCATATTCTAAAAGCAACCAGATATCGTCATATCTATGTTAATCCCTTAATTTCTATATTTTAGGAACTACTCAAATATTAAATAAATCACAATGTGGAACAACCAAACACGTCAAAAGTATCCCTGGGGCAAACACCTCTGGTTTAGATCAGACCAAAA